>NW_026698394.1:0-65138 GCF_030435755.1 Ochotona princeps
TCCACATTCACAGGCAACTTCAGCGCCACATGCCATTTTCAGATAGCCCTCAAAGCAAAGGCTCTAGACGCAAATATTGTGTGAGAGCTAATTCAATCAAGGAAACACTGCATGTTGGTGAAGGGCATATTGAAGAAGGATCAGCCGAGTGGTTCTTGTGGGAGAACAACTCCATTTGGCTCACTAACTTCACACACCATCAGGCTTCCAGAGCAGCTCTCAAGGAAACTCAGTTTTCACACTCTATGCTTAGTGCTCTTTGTGTGGCTAGGACAGAAATGAAGCTTGGGTCATCATTCTACACAAACGAATGCTCCACATGCGGGTTTCACATGCCACCAACTCCACATTCACAGGCAACTTCAGAGCCACAGCCGTTTTCAGATAGCCCTCAATGCAAAGGCTCTAGACGCAAATATTGGTGTGAGAGCTAATTCAATCAAGAAAACACTGCATGTTGGTGAAGGGCATATTGAAGAAGGATCAGCCGAGTGGTTCTTGTGGGAGAACAACTCCATTTGGCTCACTAACTTCACACACCATCAGGCTTCCAAGCAGCTCTCAAGGAAACTCAGTTTTCACACTCTATTCTTATTGCCCTTTGAGTGCATTATCTAGGAATGAACCTGTTAGAGCATCCCACACAAACGAATGCTCCATTTGCGGGTTTCACATGCCACCAACTCCACATTCACAGGCAACTTCAGCGCCACAGCCGTTTTCCGATAGCCCTCAATGCAAAGGCTCTAGACGCAAATATTGGTGTGAGAGCTAATTCAATCAAGGAAACACTGCATGTTGGTGAAGGGCATATTGAAGAAAGATCAGCCGAGTGGTTCTTGTGGGAGAACAACTCCATTTGGCTCACTAACTTCACACACCATCAGGCTTCCAAGCAGCTCTCAAGGAAACTCAGTTTTCACACTCTATGCTTAGTGCCCTTGAGTGCCTAGGACTGAAATGAACCTGGTAGAGCATCCCACACAAACGAATGCTCCACATGCAGGTTTCACATGCCACCAACTCCACATTCACAGGCAACTTCAGCGCCACAGCCGTTTTCCGATAGCCCTCAATGCAAAGGCTCTAGACGCAAATATTGGTGTGAGAGCTAATTCAATCAAGGAAACACTGCATGTTGGTGAAAGGCATATTGAAGAAGGATCAGCCGAGTGGTTCTTGTGGGAGAACAACTCCATTTGGCTCACTAACTTCACACACCATCAGGCTTCCAAGCAGCTCTCAAGGAAACTCAGTTTTCACACTCTATGCTTAGTGCCCTTTGAGTGCCTAGGACTGAAATGAAGCTTGGAGAGCATCCCACATAAACGAATGCTCCACATGCGTGTTTCACATGCCACCAACTCCACATTCACAGGCAACTTCAGCGCCACAGCCGTTTTCAGATAGCCCTCAATGCAAAGGCTGTAGACGCAAATATTGGTGTGAGAGCTAATTCAATCAAGGAAACACTGCATGTTGGTGAGGGGCATATTGAAGAAGGATCAGCCGAGTGGTTCTTGTGGGAGAACAACTCCATTTGGCTCACTAACTTCACACACCATCAGGCTTCCAAGCAGCTCTCAAGGAAACTCAGTTTTCACACTCTATGCTTAGTGCCCTTTGAGTGCCTAGGACTGAAATGAAGCTTGGTCAGCATCCAACACAAACGAATGCTCCACATGCGGGTTTCACATGCCACCAACTCCACATTCACAGGCAACTTCAGCGCCACAGCCGTTTTCAGATAGCCCTCAATGCAAAGGCTCTAGACGCAAATATTGGTGTGAGAGCTAATTCAATCAAGGAAACACTGCATGTTGGTGAAGGGCATATTGAAGAAGGATCAGCCGAGTGGTTCTTGTGGGAGAACAACTCCATTTGGCTCACTAACTTCACACACCATCAGGCTTCCAAGCAGCTCTCAAGGAAACTCAGTTTTCACACTCTATGCTTAGTGCCCTTTGAGTGCATTATCTAGGAATGAACCTGGTAGAGCATCCCACACAAACGAATGCTCCACATGCGGGTTTCACATGCCACCAACTCCACATTCACAGGCAACTTCAGCGCCACAGCCGTTTTCAGATAGCCCTCAATGCAAAGGCTCTAGACGCAAATATTGGTGTGAGAGCTAATTCAATCAAGGAAACACTGCATGTTGGTGAAGGGCATATTGAAGAAGGATCAGCCGAGTGGTTCTTGTGGGAGAACAACTCCATTTGGCTCACTAACTTCACACACCATCAGGCTTCCAAGCAGCTCTCAAGGAAACTCAGTTTTCACACTCTATGCTTAGTGCCCTTTGAGTGCCTAGGACTGAAATGAAACTTGGAGAGCATCCCACATAAACGAATGCTCCACATGCGGGTTTCACATGCCACCAACTCCACATTCACAGGCAACTTCAGCGCCACAGCCGTTTTCAGATAGCCCTCAATGCAAAGGCTCTAGACGCAAATATTGGTGTGAGAGCTAATTCAATCAAGGAAACACTGCATGTTGGTGAAGGGCATATTGAAGAAGGATCAGCCGAGTGGTTCTTGTGGGAGAACAACTCCATTTGGCTCACTAACTTCACACACCATCAGGCTTCCAAGCAGCTCTCAAGGAAACTCAGTTTTCACACTCTATGTTTAGTGCCCTTTGAGTGCATTATCTAGGAATGAACCTGGTAGAGCATCCCACACAAACGAATGCTCCACATGCGGGTTTCACATGCCACCAACTCCACATTCACAGGCAACTTCAGCGCCACAGCCGTTTTCAGATAGCCCTCAATGCAAAGGCTCTAGACGCAAATATTGGTGTGAGAGCTAATTCAATCAAGGAAACACTGCATGTTGGTGAAGGGCATATTGAAGAAGGATCAGCCGAGTGGTTCTTGTGGGAGAACAACTCCATTTGGCTCACTAACTTCACACACCATCAGGCTTCCAAGCAGCTCTCAAGGAAACTCAGTTTTCACACTCTATGCTTAGTGCCCTTTGAGTGCCTAGGACTGAAATGAAACTTGGAGAGCATCCCACATAAACGAATGCTCCACATGCGGGTTTCACATGCCACCAACTCCACATTCACAGGCAACTTCAGCGCCACAGCCGTTTTCAGATAGCCCTCAATGCAAAGGCTCTAGACGCAAATATTGGTGTGAGAGCTAATTCAATCAAGGAAACACTGCATGTTGGTGAAGGGCATATTGAAGAAGGATCAGCCGAGTGGTTCTTGTGGGAGAACAACTCCATTTGGCTCACTAACTTCACACACCATCAGGCTTCCAAGCAGCTCTCAAGGAAACTCAGTTTTCACACTCTATTCTTATTGCCCTTTGAGTGCATTATCTAGGAATGAACCTGGTAGAGCATCCCACACAAACGAATGCTCCATTTGCGGGTTTCACATGCCACCAACTCCACATTCACAGGCAACTTCAGCGCCACAGCCGTTTTCAGATAGCCCTCAATACAAAGGCTCTAGACGCAAATATTGGTGTGAGAGCTAATTCAATCAAGGAAACACTGCATGTTGGTGAAGGGCATATTGAAGAAGAATCAGCCGAGTGGTTCTTGTGGGAGAACAACTCCATTTGGCTCACTAACTTCACACACCATCAGGCTTCCAAGCAGCTCTCAAGGAAACTCAGTTTTCACACTCTATGCTTAGTGCCCTTTGAGTGCCTAGGACTGAAATGAAACTTGGAGAGCATCCCACATAAACGAATGCTCCACATGCGGGTTTCACATGCCACCAACTCCACATTCACAGGCAACTTCAGCGCCACAGCCGTTTTCAGATAGCCCTCAATGCAAAGGCTCTAGACGCAAATATTGGTGTGAGAGCTAATTCAATCAAGGAAACACTGCATGTTGGTGAAGGGCATATTGAAGAAGGATCAGCCGAGTGGTTCTTGTGGGAGAACAACTCCATTTGGCTCACTAACTTCACACACCATCAGGCTTCCAAGCAGCTCTCAAGGAAACTCAGTTTTCACACTCTATGTTTAGTGCCCTTTGAGTGCATTATCTAGGAATGAACCTGGTAGAGCATCCCACACAAACGAATGCTCCACATGCGGGTTTCACATGCCACCAACTCCACATTCACAGGCAACTTCAGCGCCACATCCGTTTTCAGATAGCCCTCAATGCAAAGGCTCTAGACGCAAATATTGGTGTGAGAGCTAATTCAATCAAGGAAACACTGCATGTTGGTGAAGGGCATATTGAAGAAGGATCAGCCGAGTGGTTCTTGTGGGAGAACAACTCCATTTGGCTCACTAACTTCACACACCATCAGGCTTCCAAGCAGCTCTCAAGGAAACTCAGTTTTCACACTCTATGCTTAGTGCCCTTTTGAGTGCCTAGGACTGAAATGAAACTTGGAGAGCATCCCACATAAACGAATGCTCCACATGCGGGTTTCACATGCCACCAACTCCACATTCACAGGCAACTTCAGCGCCACAGCCGTTTTCAGATAGCCCTCAATGCAAAGGCTCTAGACGCAAATATTGGTGTGAGAGCTAATTCAATCAAGGAAACACTGCATGTTGGTGAAGGGCATATTGAAGAAGGATCAGCCGAGTGGTTCTTGTGGGAGAACAACTCCATTTGGCTCACTAACTTCACACACCATCAGGCTTCCAAGCAGCTCTCAAGGAAACTCAGTTTTCACACTCTATTCTTATTGCCCTTTGAGTGCATTATCTAGGAATGAACCTGGTAGAGCATCCCACACAAACGAATGCTCCATTTGCGGGTTTCACATGCCACCAACTCCACATTCACAGGCAACTTCAGCGCCACAGCCGTTTTCAGATAGCCCTCAATACAAAGGCTCTAGACGCAAATATTGGTGTGAGAGCTAATTCAATCAAGGAAACACTGCATGTTGGTGAAGGGCATATTGAAGAAGAATCAGCCGAGTGGTTCTTGTGGGAGAACAACTCCATTTGGCTCACTAACTTCACACACCATCAGGCTTCCAAGCAGCTCTCAAGGAAACTCAGTTTTCACACTCTATGCTTAGTGCCCTTTGAGTGCATTATCTAGGAATGAACCTGGTAGAGCATCCCACACAAACGAATGCTCCACATGCGGGTTTCACATGCCACCAACTCCACATTCACAGGCAACTTCAGCGCCACAGCTGTTTTCAGATAGCCCTCAATGCAAAGGCTCTAGACGCAAATATTGGTGTGAGAGCTAATTCAATCAAGGAAACACTGCATGTTGGTGAAGGGCATATTGAAGAAGGATCAGCCGAGTGGTTCTTGTGGGAGAACAACTCCATTTGGCTCACTAACTTCACACACCATCAGGCTTCCAAGCAGCTCTCAAGGAAACTCAGTTTTCACACTCTATGCTTAGTGCCCTTTGAGTGCATTATCTAGGAATGAACCTGGTAGAGCATCCCACACAAACGAATGCTCCACATGCGGGTTTCACATGCCACCAACTCCACATTCACAGGCAACTTCAGCGCCACAGCCGTTTTCAGATAGCCCTCAAAGCAAAGGCTCTAGACGCAAATATTGGTGTGAGAGCTAATTCAATCAAGGAAACACTGCATGTTGGTGAAGGGCATATTGAAGAAGAATCAGCCGAGTGGTTCTTGTGGGAGAACAACTCCATTTGGCTCACTAACTTCACACACCATCAGGCTTCCAAGCAGCTCTCAAGGAAACTCAGTTTTCACACTCTATGCTTAGTGCCCTTTGAGTGCATTATCTAGGAATGAACCTGGTAGAGCATCCCACACAAACGAATGCTCCACATGCGGGTTTCACATGCCACCAACTCCACATTCACAGGCAACTTCAGCGCCACAGCCATTTTCAGATAGCCCTCAAAGCAAAGGCTCTAGACGCAAATATTGGTGTGAGAGCTAATTCAATCAAGGAAACACTGCATGTTGGTGAAGGGCATATTGAAGAAGAATCAGCCGAGTGGTTCTTGTGGGAGAACAACTCCATTTGGCTCACTAACTTCACACACCATCAGGCTTCCAAGCAGCTCTCAAGGAAACTCAGTTTTCACACTCTATGCTTAGTGCCCTTTGAGTGCATTATCTAGGAATGAACCTGGTAGAGCATCCCACACAAACGAATGCTCCACATGCGGGTTTCACATGCCACCAACTCCACATTCACAGGCAACTTCAGCGCCACAGCCATTTTCAGATAGCCCTCAAAGCAAAGGCTCTAGACGCAAATATTGGTGTGAGAGCTAATTCAATCAAGGAAACACTGCATGTTGGTGAAGGGCATATTGAAGAAGGATCAGCCGAGTGGTTCTTGTGGGAGAACAACTCCATTTGGCTCACTAACTTCACACACCATCAGGCTTCCAAGCAGCTCTCAAGGAAACTCAGTTTTCACACTCTATGCTTAGTGCTCTTTGTGTGGCTAGGACAGAAATGAAGCTTGGTCATCATTCAACACAAACGAATGCTCCACATGCGGGTTTCACATGCCACCAACTCCACATTCACAGGCAACTTCAGCGCCACAGCCGTTTTCAGATAGCCCTCAATGCAAAGGCTCTAGACGCAAATATTGGTGTGAGAGCTAATTCAATCAAGAAAACACTGCATGTTGGTGAAGGGCATATTGAAGAAGGATCAGCCGAGTGGTTCTTGTGGGAGAACAACTCCATTTGGCTCACTAACTTCACACACCATCAGGCTTCCAAGCAGCTCTCAAGGAAACTCAGTTTTCACGCTCTATTCTTATTGCCCTTTGAGTGCATTATCTAGGAATGAACCTGTTAGAGCATCCCACACAAACGAATGCTCCATTTGCGGGTTTCACATGCCACCAACTCCACATTCACAGGCAACTTCAGCGCCACAGCCGTTTTCAGATAGCCCTCAATGCAAAGGCTCTAGACGCAAATATTGGTGTGAGAGCTAATTCAATCAAGGAAACACTGCATGTTGGTGAAGGGCATATTGAAGAAAGATCAGCCGAGTGGTTCTTGTGGGAGAACAACTCCATTTGGCTCACTAACTTCACACACCATCAGGCTTCCAAGCAGCTCTCAAGGAAACTCAGTTTTCACACTCTATGCTTAGTGCCCTTTGAGTGCCTAGGACTGAAATGAACCTGGTAGAGCATCCCACACAAACGAATGCTCCACATGCAGGTTTCACATGCCACCAACTCCACATTCACAGGCAACTTCAGCGCCACAGCCGTTTTCCGATAGCCCTCAATGCAAAGGCTCTAGACGCAAATATTGGTGTGAGAGCTAATTCAATCAAGGAAACACTGCATGTTGGTGAAAGGCATATTGAAGAAGGATCAGCCGAGTGGTTCTTGTGGGAGAACAACTCCATTTGGCTCACTAACTTCACACACCATCAGGCTTCCAAGCAGCTCTCAAGGAAACTCAGTTTTCACACTCTATGCTTAGTGCCCTTTGAGTGCCTAGGACTGAAATGAAGCTTGGAGAGCATCCCACATAAACGAATGCTCCACATGCGTGTTTCACATGCCACCAACTCCACATTCACAGGCAACTTCAGCGCCACAGCCGTTTTCAGATAGCCCTCAATGCAAAGGCTGTAGACGCAAATATTGGTGTGAGAGCTAATTCAATCAAGGAAACACTGCATGTTGGTGAGGGGCATATTGAAGAAGGATCAGCCGAGTGGTTCTTGTGGGAGAACAACTCCATTTGGCTCACTAACTTCACACACCATCAGGCTTCCAAGGAGCTCTCAAGGAAACTCAGTTTTCACACTCTATGCTTAGTGCCCTTTGAGTGCCTAGGACTGAAATGAAGCTTGGTCAGCATCCAACACAAACGAATGCTCCACATGCGGGTTTCACATGCCACCAACTCCACATTCACAGGCAACTTCAGCGCCACAGCCGTTTTCAGATAGCCCTCAATACAAAGGCTCTAGACGCAAATATTGGTGTGAGAGCTAATTCAATCAAGGAAACACTGCATGTTGGTGAAGGGCATATTGAAGAAGGATCAGCCGAGTGGTTCTTGTGGGAGAACAACTCCATTTGGCTCACTAACTTCACACACCATCAGGCTTCCAAGCAGCTCTCAAGGAAACTCAGTTTTCACACTCTATGTTTAGTGCCCTTTGAGTGCATTATCTAGGAATGAACCTGGTAGAGCATCCCACACAAACGAATGCTCCACATGCGGGTTTCACATGCCACCAACTCCACATTCACAGGCAACTTCAGCGCCACAGCCGTTTTCAGATAGCCCTCAATGCAAAGGCTCTAGACGCAAATATTGGTGTGAGAGCTAATTCAATCAAGGAAACACTGCATGTTGGTGAAGGGCATATTGAAGAAGGATCAGCCGAGTGGTTCTTGTGGGAGAACAACTCCATTTGGCTCACTAACTTCACACACCATCAGGCTTCCAAGCAGCTCTCAAGGAAACTCAGTTTTCACACTCTATGCTTAGTGCCCTTTGAGTGCCTAGGACTGAAATGAAACTTGGAGAGCATCCCACATAAACGAATGCTCCACATGCGGGTTTCACATGCCACCAACTCCACATTCACAGGCAACTTCAGCGCCACAGCCGTTTTCAGATAGCCCTCAATGCAAAGGCTCTAGACGCAAATATTGGTGTGAGAGCTAATTCAATCAAGGAAACACTGCATGTTGGTGAAGGGCATATTGAAGAAGGATCAGCCGAGTGGTTCTTGTGGGAGAACAACTCCATTTGGCTCACTAACTTCACACACCATCAGGCTTCCAAGCAGCTCTCAAGGAAACTCAGTTTTCACACTCTATGCTTATTGCCCTTTGAGTGCATTATCTAGGAATGAACCTGGTAGAGCATCCCACACGTACGAATGTTCCACTTGCGGGTTTCACATGCCACCAACTCCACATTCACAGGCAACTTCAGCGCCACAGCCGTTTTCAGATAGCCCTCAATACAAAGGCTCTAGACGCAAATATTGGTGTGAGAGCTAATTCAATCAAGGAAACACTGCATGTTGGTGAAGGGCATATTGAAGAAGAATCAGCCGAGTGGTTCTTGTGGGAGAACAACTCCATTTGGCTCACTAACTTCACACACCATCAGGCTTCCAAGCAGCTCTCAAGGAAACTCAGTTTTCACACTCTATGCTTAGTGCCCTTTGAGTGCATTATCTAGGAATGAACCTGGTAGAGCATCCCACACAAACGAATGCTCCACATGCGGGTTTCACATGCCACCAACTCCACATTCACAGGCAACTTCAGCGCCACAGCCGTTTTCAGATAGCCCTCAATGCAAAGGCTCTAGACGCAAATATTGGTGTGAGAGCTAATTCAATCAAGGAAACACTGCATGTTGGTGAAGGGCATATTGAAGAAGGATCAGCCGAGTGGTTCTTGTGGGAGAACAACTCCATTTGGCTCACTAACTTCACACACCATCAGGCTTCCAAGCAGCTCTCAAGGAAACTCAGTTTTCACACTCTATGCTTAGTGCCCTTTGAGTGCATTATCTAGGAATGAACCTGGTAGAGCATCCCACACAAACGAATGCTCCACATGCGGGTTTCACATGCCACCAACTCCACATTCACAGGCAACTTCAGCGCCACAGCCGTTTTCAGATAGCCCTCAAAGCAAAGGCTCTAGACGCAAATATTGGTGTGAGAGCTAATTCAATCAAGGAAACACTGCATGTTGGTGAAGGGCATATTGAAGAAGAATCAGCCGAGTGGTTCTTGTGGGAGAACAACTCCATTTGGCTCACTAACTTCACACACCATCAGGCTTCCAAGCAGCTCTCAAGGAAACTCAGTTTTCACACTCTATGCTTAGTGCTCTTTGTGTGCCTAGGACTGAAATGAAGCTTGGTCAGCATCCCACACAAATGAATGCTCCACATGCGGGTTTCACATGCCACCAACTCCACATTCACAGGCAACTTCAGCGCCACAACCGTTTTCAGATAGCCCTCAATGCAAAGGCTCTAGACGCAAATATTGGTGTGAGAGCTAATTCAATCAAGGAAACACTGCATGTTGGTGAAGGGCATATTGAAGAAGAATCAGCCGAGTGGTTCTTGTGGGAGAACAACTCCATTTGGCTCACTAACTTCACACACCATCAGGCTTCCAAGCAGCTCTCAAGGAAACTCAGTTTTCACACTCTATGCTTAGTGCCCTTTGAGTGCCTAGGAATGAAATGAAGCTTGGAGAGCATCCCACATAAACAAATGCTCCACATGCGGGTTTCACATGCCACCAACTCCACATTCACAGGCAACTTCAGCGCCACAGCCGTTTTCAGATAGCCCTCAATGCAAAGGCTCTAGATGCAAATATTGGTGTGAGAGCTAATTCAATCAAGGAAACACTGCATGTTGGTGAAGGGCATATTGAAGAAGGATCAGCCGAGTGGTTCTTGTGGGAGAACAACTCCATTTGGCTCACTAACTTCACACACCATCAGGCTTCCAAGCAGCTCTCAAGGAAACTCAGTTTTCACACTCTATGTTTAGTGCCCTTTGAGTGCATTATCTAGGAATGAACCTGGTAGAGCATCCCACACGTACGAATGCTCCACATGCAGGTTTCACATGCCACCAACTCCACATTCACAGGCAACTTCAGCGCCACAGCCGTTTTCAGATAGCCCTCAATGCAAAGGCTCTAGACGCAAATATTGGTGTGAGAGCTAATTCAATCAAGGAAACACTGCATGTTGGTGAAGGGCATATTGAAGAAGGATAAGCCGAGTGGTTCTTGTGGGAGAACAACTCCATTTGGCTCACTAACTTCACACACCATCAGGCTTCCAAGCAGCTCTCAAGGAAACTCAGTTTTCACACTCTATGCTTAGTGCTCTTTGTGTGCCTAGGACTAAAATAAAGCTTGGTCAGCATCCAACACAAACGAATGCTCCACATGCGGGTTTCACATGCCACCAACTCCACATTCACAATCAACTTCAGCGCCACAGCCGTTTTCAGATAGCCCTCAATGCAAAGGCTCTAGACGCAAATATTGGTGTGAGAGCTAATTCAATCAAGAAAACACTGCATGTTGGTGAAGGGCATATTGAAGAAGGATCAGCCGAGTGGTTCTTGTGGGAGAACAACTCCATTTGGCTCACTAACTTCACACACCATCAGGCTTCCAAGCAGCTCTCAAGGAAACTCAGTTTTCACACTCTATGCTTAGTGCTTTTTGTGTGCCTAGGACTGAAATGAAGCTTGGAGAGCATCCCACATAAACGAATGCTCCACATGCGGGTTTCACATGCCACCAACTCCACATTCACAGGCAACTTCAGCGCCACAGCCGTTTTCAGATAGCCCTCAATGCAAAGGCTCTAGACGCAAATATTGGTGTGAGAGCTAATTCAATCAAGGAAACACTGCATGTTCGTGAAGGGCATATTGAAGAAGGATCAGCCGAGTGGTTCTTGTGGGAGAACAACTCCATTTGGCTCACTAACTTCACACACCATCAGGCTTCCAAGCAGCTCTCAAGGAAACTCAGTTTTCACACTCTATGTTTAGTGCCCTTTGAGTGCATTATCTAGGAATGAACCTGGTAGAGCATCCCACACAAACGAATGCTCCACATGCGGGTTTCACATGCCACCAACTCCACATTCACAGGCAACTTCAGCGCCACAGCCGTTTTCAGATAGCCCTCAATGCAAAGGCTCTAGACGCAAATATTGGTGTGAGAGCTAATTCAATCAAGGAAACACTGCATGTTGGTGAAGGGCATATTGAAGAAGGATCAGCCGAGTGGTTCTTGTGGGAGAACAACTCCATTTGGCTCACTAACTTCACACACCATCAGGCTTCCAAGCAGCTCTCAAGGAAACTCAGTTTTCACACTCTATGCTTAGTGCCCTTTGAGTGCCTAGGACTGAAATGAAACTTGGAGAGCATCCCACATAAACGAATGCTCCACATGCGGGTTTCACATGCCACCAACTCCACATTCACAGGCAACTTCAGCGCCACAGCCGTTTTCAGATAGCCCTCAATGCAAAGGCTCTAGACGCAAATATTGGTGTGAGAGCTAATTCAATCAAGGAAACACTGCATGTTGGTGAAGGGCATATTGAAGAAGGATCAGCCGAGTGGTTCTTGTGGGAGAACAACTCCATTTGGCTCACTAACTTCACACACCATCAGGCTTCCAAGCAGCTCTCAAGGAAACTCAGTTTTCACACTCTATGCTTATTGCCCTTTGAGTGCATTATCTAGGAATGAACCTGGTAGAGCATCCCACACGTACGAATGCTCCACATGCGGGTTTCACATGCCACCAACTCCACATTCACAGGCAACTTCAGCGCCACAGCCGTTTTCAGATAGCCCTCAATGCAAAGGCTCTAGATGCAAATATTGGTGTGAGAGCTAATTCAATCAAGGAAACACTGCATGTTGGTGAAGGGCATATTGAAGAAGGATCAGCCGAGTGGTTCTTGTGGGAGAACAACTCCATTAGGCTCACTAACTTCACACACCATCAGGCTTCCAAGCAGCTCTCAAGGAAACTCAGTTTTCACACTCTATGTTTAGTGCCCTTTGAGTGCATTATCTAGGAATGAACCTGGTAGAGCATCCCACACGTACGAATGCTCCACATGCAGGTTTCACATGCCACCAACTCCACATTCACAGGCAACTTCAGCGCCACAGCCGTTTTCAGATAGCCCTCAATGCAAAGGCTCTAGACGCAAATATTGGTGTGAGAGCTAATTCAATCAAGGAAACACTGCATGTTGGTGAAGGGCATATTGAAGAAGGATAAGCCGAGTGGTTCTTGTGGGAGAACAACTCCATTTGGCTCACTAACTTCACACACCATCAGGCTTCCAAGCAGCTCTCAAGGAAACTCAGTTTTCACACTCTATGCTTAGTGCTCTTTGTGTGCCTAGGACTAAAATGAAGCTTGGTCAGCATCCAACACAAACGAATGCTCCACATGCGGGTTTCACATGCCACCAACTCCACATTCACAGTCAACTTCAGCGCCACAGCCGTTTTCAGATAGCCCTCAATGCAAAGGCTCTAGACGCAAATATTGGTGTGAGAGCTAATTCAATCAAGAAAACACTGCATGTTGGTGAAGGGCATATTGAAGAAGGATCAGCCGAGTGGTTCTTGTGGGAGAACAACTCCATTTGGTTCACTAACTTCACACACCATCAGGCTTCCAAGCAGCTCTCAAGGAAACTCAGTTTTCACACTCTATGCTTAGTGCTTTTTGTGTGCCTAGGACTGAAATGAAGCTTGGAGAGCATCCCACATAAACGAATGCTCCACATGCGGGTTTCACATGCCACCAACTCCACATTCACAGGCAACTTCAGCGCCACAGCCGTTTTCAGATAGCCCTCAATGCAAAGGCTCTAGACGCAAATATTGGTGTGAGAGCTAATTCAATCAAGGAAACACTGCATGTTGGTGAAGGGCATATTGAAGAAGGATCAGCCGAGTGGTTCTTGTGGGAGAACAACTCCATTTGGCTCACTAACTTCACACACCATCAGGCTTCCAAGCAGCTCTCAAGGAAACTCAGTTTTCACACTCTATGTTTAGTGCCCTTTGAGTGCATTATCTAGGAATGAACCTGGTAGAGCATCCCACACAAACGAATGCTCCACATGCGGGTTTCACATGCCACCAACTCCACATTCACAGGCAACTTCAGCGCCACAGCCGTTTTCAGATAGCCCTCAATGCAAAGGCTCTAGACGCAAATATTGGTGTGAGAGCTAATTCAATCAAGGAAACACTGCATGTTGGTGAAGGGCATATTGAAGAAGGATCAGCCGAGTGGTTCTTGTGGGAGAACAACTCCATTTGGCTCACTAACTTCACACACCATCAGGCTTCCAAGCAGCTCTCAAGGAAACTCAGTTTTCACACTCTATGCTTAGTGCTTTTTGTGTGCCTAGGACTGAAATGAAGCTTGGAGAGCATCCCACATAAACGAATGCTCCACATGCGGGTTTCACATGCCACCAACTCCACATTCACAGGCAACTTCAGCGCCACAGCCGTTTTCAGATAGCCCTCAATGCAAAGGCTCTAGACGCAAATATTGGTGTGAGAGCTAATTCAATCAAGGAAACACTGCATGTTGGTGAAGGCCATATTGAAGAAGGATCAGCCGAGTGGTTCTTGTGGGAGAACAACTCCATTTGGCTCACTAACTTCACACACCATCAGGCTTCCAAGCAGCTCTCAAGGAAACTCAGTTTTCACACTCTATGTTTAGTGCCCTTTGAGTGCATTATCTAGGAATGAACCTGGTAGAGCATCCCACACAAACGAATGCTCCACATGCGGGTTTCACATGCCACCAACTCCACATTCACAGGCAACTTCAGCGCCACAGCCGTTTTCAGATAGCCCTCAATGCAAAGGCTCTAGACGCAAATATTGGTGTGAGAGCTAATTCAATCAAGGAAACACTGCATGTTGGTGAAGGCCATATTGAAGAAGGATCAGCCGAGTGGTTCTTGTGGGAGAACAACTCCATTTGGCTCACTAACTTCACACACCATCAGGCTTCCAAGCAGCTCTCAAGGAAACTCAGTTTTCACACTCTATGCTTAGTGCCCTTTGAGTGCCTAGGACTGAAATGAAACTTGGAGAGCATCCCACATAAACGAATGCTCCACATGCGGGTTTCACATGCCACCAACTCCACATTCACAGGCAACTTCAGCGCCACAGCCGTTTTCAGATAGCCCTCAATGCAAAGGCTCTAGACGCAAATATTGGTGTGAGAGCTAATTCAATCAAGGAAACACTGCATGTTGGTGAAGGGCATATTGAAGAAGGATCAGCCGAGTGGTTCTTGTGGGAGAACAACTCCATTTGGCTCACTAACTTCACACACCATCAGGCTTCCAAGCAGCTCTCAAGGAAACTCAGTTTTCACACTCTATGCTTAGTGCCCTTTGAGTGCATTATCTAGGAATGAACCTGGTAGAGCATCCCACACGTACGAATGTTCCACTTGCGGGTTTCACATGCCACCAACTCCACATTCACAGGCAACTTCAGCGCCACAGCCGTTTTCAGATAGCCCTCAATACAAAGGCTCTAGACGCAAATATTGGTGTGAGAGCTAATTCAATCAAGGAAACACTGCATGTTGGTGAAGGGCATATTGAAGAAGAATCAGCCGAGTGGTTCTTGTGGGAGAACAACTCCATTTGGCTCACTAACTTCACACACCATCAGGCTTCCAAGCAGCTCTCAAGGAAACTCAGTTTTCACACTCTATGCTTAGTGCCCTTTGAGTGCATTATCTCGGAATGAACCTGGTAGAGCATCCCACACAAACGAATGCTCCACATGCGGGTTTCACATGCCACCAACTCCACATTCACAGGCAACTTCAGCGCCACAGCCGTTTTCAGATAGCCCTCAATGCAAAGGCTCTAGACGCAAATATTGGTGTGAGAGCTAATTCAATCAAGGAAACACTGCATGTTGGTGAAGGCCATATTGAAGAAGGATCAGCCGAGTGGTTCTTGTGGGAGAACAACTCCATTTGGCTCACTAACTTCACACACCATCAGGCTTCCAAGCAGCTCTCAAGGAAACTCAGTTTTCACACTCTATGCTTAGTGCCCTTTGAGTGCATTATCTAGGAATGAACCTGGTAGAGCATCCCACACAAACGAATGCTCCACATGCGGGTTTCACATGCCACCAACTCCACATTCACAGGCAACTTCAGCGCCACAGCCGTTTTCAGATAGCCCTCAAAGCAAAGGCTCTAGACGCAAATATTGGTGTGAGAGCTAATTCAATCAAGGAAACACTGCATGTTGGTGAAGGGCATATTGAAGAAGAATCAGCCGAGTGGTTCTTGTGGGAGAACAACTCCATTTGGCTCACTAACTTCACACACCATCAGGCTTCCAAGCAGCTCTCAAGGAAACTCAGTTTTCACACTCTATGCTTAGTGCTCTTTGTGTGCCTAGGACTGAAATGAAGCTTGGTCAGCATCCCACACAAACGAATGCTCCACATGCGGGTTTCACATGCCACCAACTCCACATTCACAGGCAACTTCAGCGCCACAACCGTTTTCAGATAGCCCTCAATGCAAAGGCTCTAGACGCAAATATTGGTGTGAGAGCTAATTCAATCAAGGAAACACTGCATGTTGGTGAAGGGCATATTGAAGAAGAATCAGCCGAGTGGTTCTTGTGGGAGAACAACTCCATTTGGCTCACTAACTTCACACACCATCAGGCTTCCAAGCAGCTCTCAAGGAAACTCAGTTTTCACACTCTATGTTTAGTGCCCTTTGAGTGCATTATCTAGGAATGAACCTGGTAGAGCATCCCACACGTACGAATGCTCCACATGCAGGTTTCACATGCCACCAACTCCACATTCACAGGCAACTTCAGCGCCACAGCCGTTTTCAGATAGCCCTCAATGCAAAGGCTCTAGACGCAAATATTGGTGTGAGAGCTAATTCAATCAAGGAAACACTGCATGTTGGTGAAGGGCATATTGAAGAAGGATCAGCCGAGTGGTTCTTGTGGGAGAACAACTCCATTTGGCTCACTAACTTCACACACCATCAGGCTTCCAAGCAGCTCTCAAGGAAACTCAGTTTTCACACTCTATGCTTAGTGCTCTTTGTGTGCCTAGGACTGAAATGAAGCTTGGTAGAGCATCCCACACAAACGAATGCTCCACATGCGGGTTTCACATGCCACCAACTCCACATTCACAGTCAACTTCAGCGCCACAGCCGTTTTCAGATAGCCCTCAATGCAAAGGCTCTAGACGCAAATATTGGTGTGAGAGCTAATTCAATCAAGAAAACACTGCATGTTGGTGAAGGGCATATTGAAGAAGGATCAGCCGAGTGGTTCTTGTGGGAGAACAACTCCATTTGGCTCACTAACTTCACACACCATCAGGCTTCCAAGCAGCTCTCAAGGAAACTCAGTTTTCACACTCTATGTTTAGTGCCCTTTGAGTGCATTATCTAGGAATGAACCTGGTAGAGCATCCCACACGTACGAATGCTCCACATGCGGGTTTCACATGCCACCAACTCCACATTCACAGGCAACTTCAGCGCCACAGCCGTTTTCAGATAGCCCTCAATGCAAAGGCTCTAGACGCAAATATTGGTGTGAGAGCTAATTCAATCAAGGAAACACTGCATGTTGGTGAAGGGCATATTGAAGAAGGATCAGCCGAGTGGTTCTTGTGGGAGAACAACTCCATTTGGCTCACTAACTTCACACACCATCAGGCTTCCAAGCAGCTCTCAAGGAAACTCAGTTTTCACACTCTATGCTTAGTGCTTTTTGTGTGCCTAGGACTGAAATGAAGCTTGGAGAGCATCCCACATAAACGAATGCTCCACATGCGGGTTTCACATGCCACCAACTCCACATTCACAGGCAACTTCAGCGCCACAGCCGTTTTCAGATAGCCCTCAATGCAAAGGCTCTAGACGCAAATATTGGTGTGAGAGCTAATTCAATCAAGGAAACACTGCATGTTGGTGAAGGGCATATTGAAGAAGGATCAGCCGAGTGGTTCTTGTGGGAGAACAACTCCATTTGGCTCACTAACTTCACACACCATCAGGCTTCCAAGCAGCTCTCAAGGAAACTCAGTTTTCACACTCTATATTTAGTGCCCTTTGAGTGCATTATCTAGGAATGAACCTGGTAGAGCATCCCACACAAACGAATGCTCCACATGCGGGTTTCACATGCCACCAACTCCACATTCACAGGCAACTTCAGCGCCACAGCCGTTTTCAGATAGCCCTCAATGCAAAGGCTCTAGACGCAAATATTGGTGTGAGAGCTAATTCAATCAAGGAAACACTGCATGTTGGTGAAGGGCATATTGAAGAAGGATCAGCCGAGTGGTTCTTGTGGGAGAACAACTCCATTTGGCTCACTAACTTCACACACCATCAGGCTTCCAAGCAGCTCTCAAGGAAACTCAGTTTTCACACTCTATGTTTAGTGCCCTTTGAGTGCATTATCTAGGAATGAACCTGGTAGAGCATCCCACACAAACGAATGCTCCACATGCGGGTTTCACATGCCACCAACTCCACATTCACAGGCAACTTCAGCGCCACAGCCGTTTTCAGATAGCCCTCAATGCAAAGGCTCTAGACGCAAATATTGGTGTGAGAGCTAATTCAATCAAGGAAACACTGCATGTTGGTGAAGGGCATATTGAAGAAGGATCAGCCGAGTGGTTCTTGTGGGAGAACAACTCCATTTGGCTCACTAACTTCACACACCATCAGGCTTCCAAGCAGCTCTCAAGGAAACTCAGTTTTCACACTCTATGCTTAGTGCCCTTTGAGTGCCTAGGACTGAAATGAAACTTGGAGAGCATCCCACATAAACGAATGCTCCACATGCGGGTTTCACATGCCACCAACTCCACATTCACAGGCAACTTCAGCGCCACAGCCGTTTTCAGATAGCCCTCAATGCAAAGGCTCTAGACGCAAATATTGGTGTGAGAGCTAATTCAATCAAGGAAACACTGCATGTTGGTGAAGGGCATATTGAAGAAGGATCAGCCGAGTGGTTCTTGTGGGAGAACAACTCCATTTGGCTCACTAACTTCACACACCATCAGGCTTCCAAGCAGCTCTCAAGGAAACTCAGTTTTCACACTCTATGCTTATTGCCCTTTGAGTGCATTATCTAGGAATGAACCTGGTAGAGCATCCCACACGTACGAATGTTCCACTTGCGGGTTTCACATGCCACCAACTCCACATTCACAGGCAACTTCAGCGCCACAGCCGTTTTCAGATAGCTCTCAATACAAAGGCTCTAGACGCAAATATTGGTGTGAGAGCTAATTCAATCAAGGAAACACTGCATGTTGGTGAAGGGCATATTGAAGAAGAATCAGCCGAGTGGTTCTTGTGGGAGAACAACTCCATTTGGCTCACTAACTTCACACACCATCAGGCTTCCAAGCAGCTCTCAAGGAAACTCAGTTTTCACACTCTATGCTTAGTGCCCTTTGAGTGCATTATCTAGGAATGAACCTGGTAGAGCATCCCACACAAACGAATGCTCCACATGCGGGTTTCACATGCCACCAACTCCACATTCACAGGCAACTTCAGCGCCACAGCCGTTTTCAGATAGCCCTCAATGCAAAGGCTCTAGACGCAAATATTGGTGTGAGAGCTAATTCAATCAAGGAAACACTGCATGTTGGTGAAGGGCATATTGAAGAAGGATCAGCCGAGTGGTTCTTGTGGGAGAACAACTCCATTTGGCTCACTAACTTCACACACCATCAGGCTTCCAAGCAGCTCTCAAGGAAACTCAGTTTTCACACTCTATGCTTAGTGCCCTTTCAGTGCATTATCTAGGAATGAACCTGGTAGAGCATCCCACACAAACGAATGCTCCACATGCGGGTTTCACATGCCACCAACTCCACATTCACAGGCAACTTCAGCGCCACAGCCGTTTTCAGATAGCCCTCAAAGCAAAGGCTCTAGACGCAAATATTGGTGTGAGAGCTAATTCAATCAAGGAAACACTGCATGTTGGTGAAGGGCATATTGAAGAAGAATCAGCCGAGTGGTTCTTGTGGGAGAACAACTCCATTTGGCTCACTAACTTCACACACCATCAGGCTTCCAAGCAGCTCTCAAGGAAACTCAGTTTTCACACTCTATGCTTAGTGCTCTTTGTGTGCCTAGGACTGAAATGAAGCTTGGTCAGCATCCCACACAAACGAATGCTCCACATGCGGGTTTCACATGCCACCAACTCCACATTCACAGGCAACTTCAGCGCCACAACCGTTTTCAGATAGCCCTCAATGCAAAGGCTCTAGACGCAAATATTGGTGTGAGAGCTAATTCAATCAAGGAAACACTGCATGTTGGTGAAGGGCATATTGAAGAAGAATCAGCCGAGTGGTTCTTGTGGGAGAACAACTCCATTTGGCTCATTAACTTCACACACCATCAGGCTTCCAAGCAGCTCTCAAGGAAACTCAGTTTTCACACTCTATGCTTAGTGCCCTTTGAGTGCCTAGGAATGAAATGAAGCTTGGAGAGCATCCCACATAAACAAATGCTCCACATGCGGGTTTCACATGCCACCAACTCCACATTCACAGGCAACTTCAGCGCCACAGCCGTTTTCAGATAGCCCTCAATGCAAAGGCTCTAGATGCAAATATTGGTGTGAGAGCTAATTCAATCAAGGAAACACTGCATGTTGGTGAAGGGCATATTGAAGAAGGATCAGCCGAGTGGTTCTTGTGGGAGAACAACTCCATTTGGCTCACTAACTTCACACACCATCAGGCTTCCAAGCAGCTCTCAAGGAAACTCAGTTTTCACACTCTATGTTTAGTGCCCTTTGAGTGCATTATCTAGGAATGAACCTGGTAGAGCATCCCAAACAAACGAATGCTCCACATGCAGGTTTCACATGCCACCAACTCCACATTCACAGGCAACTTCAGCGCCACAGCCGTTTTCAGATAGCCCTCAATACAAAGGCTCTAGACGCAAATATTGGTGTGAGAGCTAATTCAATCAAGGAAACACTGCATGTTGGTGAAGGGCATATTGAAGAAGAATCAGCCGAGTGGTTCTTGTGGGAGAACAACTCCATTTGGCTCACTAACTTCACACACCATCAGGCTTCCAAGCAGCTCTCAAGGTAACTCAGTTTTCACACTCTATGCTTATTGCTCTTTGTGTGGCTAGGACTGAAATGAAGCTTGGTCATCATCCAACACAAACGAATGCTCCACATGCGGGTTTCACATGCCACCAACTCCACATTCACAGGCAACTTCAGCGCCACAGCCGTTTTCAGATAGCCCTCAATGCAAAGGCTCTAGACGCAAATATTGGTGTGAGAGCTAATTCAATCAAGGAAACACTGCATGTTGGTGAAGGGCATATTGAAGAAGGATCAGCCGAGTGGTTCTTGTGGGAGAACAACTCCATTTGGCTCACTAACTTCACACACCATCAGGCTTCCAAGCAGCTCTCAAGGAAACTCAGTTTTCACACTCTATGCTTAGTGCCCTTTGTATGCCTAGGACTGAAATGAACCTGGTAGAGCATCCCACACAAACGAATGCTCCACATGCAGGTTTCACATGCCACCAACTCCACATTCACAGGCAACTTCAGCGCCACAGCCGATTTCAGATAGCCCTCAATGCAAAGGCTCTAGACGCAAATATTGGTGTGAGAGCTAATTCAATCAAGGAAACACTGCATGTTGGTGAAGGGCATATTGAAGAAGGATCAGCCGAGTGGTTCTTGTGGGAGAACAGCTCCATTTGGCTCACTAACTTCACACACCATCAGGCTTCCAAGCAGATCTCAAGGAAACTCAGTTTTCACACTCTATGCTTTGTGCCCTTTGTATGGCTAGGACTGAAATGAACCTGGTAGAGCATCCCACACAAACGAATGCTCCACATGAGGGTTTCACATGCCACCAACTCCACATTCACAGTCAACTTCAGCGCCACAGCCGTTTTCAGATAGCCCTCAAAGCAAAGGCTCTAGACGCAAATATTGGTGTGAGAGCTAATTCAATCAAGGAAACACTGCATGTTGGTGAAGGGCATATTGAAGAAGAATCAGCCGAGTGGTTCTTGTGGGAGAACAACTCCATTTGGCTCACTAACTTCACACACCATCAGGCTTCCAAGCAGCTCTCAAGGAAACTCAGTTTTCACACTCTATGCTTCGTGCTCTTTGTGTGCCTAGGACTGAAATGAAGCTTGCTCAGTATCCAACACAAACGAATGCTCCACATGCGGGTTTCACATGCCACCAACTCCACATTCACAGGCAACTTCAGCGCCACAGCCGTTTTCAGATAGCCCTCAATGCAAAAGGCTCTAGACGCAAATATTGGTGTGAGAGCTAATTCAATCAAGGAAACACTGCATGTTGGTGAAGGGCATATTGAAGAAGGATAAGCCGAGTGGTTCTTGTGGGAGAACAACTCCATTTGGCTCACTAACTTCACACACCATCAGGCTTCCAAGCAGCTCTCAAGGAAACTCAGTTTTCACACTCTATGCTTAGTGCCCTTTGAGTGCATTATCTAGGAATGAACCTGGTAGAGCATCCCACACGTACGAATGCTCCACATGCGTGTTTCACATGCCACCAACTCCACATTCACAGGCAACTTCAGCGCCACAGCCGTTTTCAGATAGCCCTCAATGCAAAGGCTCTAGACGCAAATATTGGTGTGAGAGCTAATTCAATCAAGGAAACACTGCATGTTGGTGAAGGGCATATTGAAGAAGAATCAGCCGAGTGGTTCTTGTGGGAGAACAACTCCATGTGGCTCACTAACTTCACACACCATCAGGCTTCCAAGCAGCTCTCAAGGAAACTCAATTTTCACACTCTATGCTTAGTGCCCTTTGTATGGCTAGGACTGAAATGAACCTGGTAGAGCATCCCACACAAACGAATGCTCCACATGCGGGTTTCACATGCCACCAACTCCACATTCACAGGCAACTTCAGCGCCACAGCCATTTTCAGATAGCCCTCAATGCAAAGGCTCTAGACGCAATTATTGGTGTGAGAGCTAATTCAATCAAGGAAACACTGCATGTTGGTGAAGGGCATATTGAAGAAGGATCAGCCGAGTGGTTCTTGTGGGAGAACAACTCCATTTGGCTCACTAACTTCACACACCATCAGGCTTTCAAGCAGCTCTCAAGGAAACTCAGTTTTCACACTCTATGCTTAGTGCCCTTTGAGTGCCTAGGACTGAAATGAAGCTTGGTCAGCATCCCACACAAACGAATGCTCCACATGCGGGTTTCACATGCCACCAACTCCACATTCACAGGCAACTTCAGCGCCACAGCCGTTTTCAGATAGCCCTCAATGCAAAGGCTCTAGACGCAAATATTGGTGTGAGAGCTAATTCAATCAAGGAAACACTGCATGTTGGTGAAGGGCATATTGAAGAAGAATCAGCCGAGTGGTTCTTGTGGGAGAACAACTCCATTTGGCTCACTAACTTCACACACCATCAGGCTTCCAAGCAGCTCTCAAGGAAACTCAGTTTTCACACTCTATGCTTAGTGCCCTTTGAGTGCCTAGGAATGAAATGAAGCTTGGAGAGCATCCAACATAAACGAATGCTCCACATGCGGGTTTCACATGCCACCAACTCCACATTCACAGGCAACTTCAGCGCCACAGCCGTTTTCAGATAGCCCTCAATGCAAAGGCTCTAGACGCAAATATTGGTGTGAGAGCTAATTCAATCAAGGAAACACTGCATGTTGGTGAAGGGCATATTGAAGAAGGATCAGCCGAGTGGTTCTTGTGGGAGAACAACTCCATTTGGCTCACTAACTTCACACACCATCAGGCTTCCAAGCAGCTCTCAAGGAAACTCAGTTTTCACACTCTATGCTTAGTGCCCTTTGAGTGCCTAGGAATGAAATGAAGCTTGGAGAGCATCCCACATAAACGAATGCTCCACATGCGTGTTTCACATGCCACCAACTCCACATTCACAGGCAACTTCAGCGCCACAGCCGTTTTCAGATAGCCCTCAATGCAAAGGCTCTAGACGCAAATATTGGTGTGAGAGCTAATTCAATCAAGGAAACACTGCATGTTGGTGAGGGGCATATTGAAGAAGGATCAGCCGAGTGGTTCTTGTGGGAGAACAACTCCATTTGGCTCACTAACTTCACACACCATCAGGCTTCCAAGCAGCTCTCAAGGAAACTCAGTTTTCACACTCTATGCTTAGTGCCCTTTGAGTTCCTAGGACTGAAATGAAGCTTGGTAGAGCATCCCACACAAACGAATGCTCCACATGCGGGTTTCACATGCCACCAACTCCACATTCACAGGCAACTTCAGCGCCACAGCCGTTTTCAGATAGCCCTCAATGCAAAGGCTCTAGACGCAAATATTGGTGTGAGAGCTAATTCAATCAAGGAAACACTGCATGTTGGTGAAGGGCATATTGAAGAAGGATCAGCCGAGTGGTTCTTGTGGGAGAACAACTCCATTTGGCTCACTAACTTCACACACCATCAGGCTTCCAAGCAGCTCTCAAGGAAACTCAGTTTTCACACTCTATGCTTAGTGCCCTTTGAGTGCATTATCTAGGAATGAAGCTGGTAGAGCATCCAACACGTACGAATGCTCCACTTGCGGGTTTCACATGCCACCAACTCCACATTCACAGGCAACTTCAGCGCCACAGCCGTTTTCAGATAGCCCTCAATGCAAAGGCTCTAGACGCAAATATTGGTGTGAGAGCTAATTCAATCAAGGAAACACTGCATGTTGGTGAAGGGCATATTGAAGAAGGATCAGCCTAGTGGTTCTTGTGGGAGAACAACTCCATTTGGCTCACTAACTTCACACACCATCAGGCTTCCAAGCAGCTCTCAAGGAAACTCAGTTTTCACACTCTATGCTTAGTGCCCTTTGAGTGCATTATCTAGGAATGAACCTGGTAGAGCATCCCACACAAACGAATGCTCCACATGCGGGTTTCACATGCCACCAACTCCACATTCACAGGCAACTTCAGCGCCACAGCCGTTTTCAGATAGCCCTCAATGCAAAGGCTCTAGACGCAAATATTGGTGTGAGAGCTAATTCAATCAAGGAAACACTGCATGTTGGTGAAGGGCATATTGAAGAAGGATCAGCCGAGTGGTTCTTGTGGGAGAACAACTCCATTTGGCTCACTAACTTCACACACCATCAGGCTTCCAAGCAGCTCTCAAGGAAACTCAGTTTTCACACTCTAGGCTTAGTGCCCTTTCAGTGCATTATCTAGGAATGAAGCTGGTAGAGCATCCCACACGTACGAATGTTCCACTTGCGGGTTTCACGTGCCACCAAATCCACATTCACAGGCAACTTCAGCGCCACAGCCGTTTTCAGATAGCCCTCAATGCAAAGGCTCTAGACGCAAATATTGGTGTGAGAGCTAATTCAATCAAGGAAACACTGCATGTTGGTGAAGGGCATATTGAAGAAGAATCAGCCGAGTGGTTCTTGTGGGAGAACAACTCCATTTGGCTCACTAACTTCACACACCATCAGGCTTCCAAGCAGCTCTCAAGGAAACTCAGTTTTCACACTCTATGCTTAGTGCTCTTTGTGTGCCTAGGACTGAAATGAAGCTTGCTCAGTATCCAACACAAACGAATGCTCCACATGCGGGTTTCACATGCCACCAACTCCACATTCACAGGCAACTTCAGCGCCACAGCCGTTTTCAGATAGCCCTCAATGCAAAAGGCTCTAGACGCAAATATTGGTGTGAGAGCTAATTCAATCAAGGAAACACTGCATGTTGGTGAAGGGCATATTGAAGAAGGATCAGCCGAGTGGTTCTTGTGGGAGAACAACTCCATTTGGCTCACTAACTTCACACACCATCAGGCTTCCAAGCAGCTCTCAAGGAAACTCAGTTTTCACACTCTATGCTTAGTGCCCTTTGAGTGCCTAGGACTGAAATGAAGCTTGGAGAGCATCCCACATAAACGAATGCTCCACATGCGTGTTTCACATGCCACCAACTCCACATTCACAGGCAACTTCAACGCCACAGCCGTTTTCAGATAGCCCTCAATGCAAAGGCTCTAGACGCAAATATTGGTGTGAGAGCTAATTCAATCAAGGAAACACTGCATGTTGGTGAAGGGCATATTGAAGAAGAATCAGCCGAGTGGTTCTTGTGGGAGAACAACTCCATGTGGCTCACTAACTTCACACACCATCAGGCTTCCAAGCAGCTCTCAAGGAAACTCAATTTTCACACTCTATGCTTAGTGCCCTTTGTATGGCTAGGACTGAAATGAACCTGGTAGAGCATCCCACACAAACGAATGCTCCATATGCGGGTTTCACATGCCACCAACTCCACATTCACAGGCAACTTCAGCGCCACAGCCATTTTCAGATAGCCCTCAATACAAAGGCTCTAGATGCAATTATTGGTGTGAGAGCTAATTCAATCAAGAAAACACTGCATGTTGGTGAAGGGCATATTGAAGAAGGATCAGCCGAGTGGTTCTTGTGGGAGTACAACTCCATTTGGCTCACTAACTTCACACACCATCAGGCTTCCAAGCAGCTCTCAAGGAAACTCAGTTTTCACACTCTATGCTTAGTGCCCTTTGAGTGCCTAGGAATGAAATGAAGCTTGGAGAGCATCCCACATAAAGGAATGCTCCACATGCGGGTTTCACATGCCACCAACTCCACATTCACAGGCAACTTCAGCGCCACAGCCGTTTTCAGATAGCCCTCAATGCAAAGGCTCTAGACGCAAATATTGGTGTGAGAGCTAATTCAATCAAGGAAACACTGCATGTTGGTGAGGGGCATATTGAAGAAGGATCAGCCGAGTGGTTCTTGTGGGAGAACAACTCCATTTGGCTCACTAACTTCACACACCATCAGGCTTCCAAGCAGCTCTCAAGGAAACTCAGTTTTCACACTCTATGCTTAGTGCCCTTTGAGTGCATTATCTAGGAATGAAGCTGGTAGAGCATCCAACACGTACGAATGCTCCACTTGCGGGTTTCACATGCCACCAACTCCACATTCACAGGCAACTTCAGCGCCACAGCCGTTTTCAGATAGCCCTCAATGCAAAGGCTCTAGACGCAAATATTGGTGTGAGAGCTAATTCAATCAAGGAAACACTGCATGTTGGTGAAGGGCATATTGAAGAAGAATCAGCCGAGTGGTTCTTGTGGGAGAACAACTCCATTTGGCTCACTAACTTCACACACCATCAGGCTTCCAAGCAGCTCTCAAGGAAACTCAGTTTTCACACTCTATGCTTAGTGCCCTTTGAGTGCCTAGGACTGAAATGAAGCTTGGAGAGCATCCCACATAAACGAATGCTCCACATGCGGGTTTCACATGCCACCAACTCCACATTCACAGGCAACTTCAGCGCCACAGCCGTTTTCAGATAGCCCTCAATGCAAAGGCTCTAGACGCAAATATTGGTGTGAGAGCTAATTCAATCAAGGAAACACTGCATGTTGGTGAAGGGCATATTGAAGAAGGATCAGCCGAGTGGTTCTTGTGGGAGAACAACTCCATTTGGCTCACTAACTTCACACACCATCAGGCTTCCAAGCAGCTCTCAAGGAAACTCAGTTTTCACACTCTATGTTTAGTGCCCTTTGAGTGCATTATCTAGGAATGAACCTGGTAGAGCATCCCACACAAACGAATGCTCCACATGCGGGTTTCACATGCCACCAACTCCACATTCACAGGCAACTTCAGCGCCACAGCCGTTTTCAGATAGCCCTCAATGCAAAGGCTCTAGACGCAAATATTGGTGTGAGAGCTAATTCAATCAAGGAAACACTGCATGTTGGTGAAGGGCATATTGAAGAAGGATCAGCCGAGTGGTTCTTGTGGGAGAACAACTCCATTTGGCTCACTAACTTCACACACCATCAGGCTTCCAAGCAGCTCTCAAGGAAACTCAGTTTTCACACTCTATGCTTAGTGCCCTTTGAGTGCATTATCTAGGAATGAACCTGGTAGAGCATCCCACACGTACGAATGCTCCACATGCGGGTTTCACATGCAACCAACTCCACATTCACAGGCAACTTCAGCGCCACAGCCGTTTTCAGATAGCCCTCAAAGCAAAGGCTCTAGCCGCAAATATTGGTGTGAGAGCTAATTCAATCAAGGAAACACTGCATGTTGGTGAAGGGCATATTGAAGAAGAATCAGCCGAGTGGTTCTTGTGGGAGAACAACTCCATTTGGCTCACTAACTTCACACACCATCAGGCTTCCAAGCAGCTCTCAAGGAAACTCAGTTTTCACACTCTATGCTTAGTGCTCTTTGTGTGCCTAGGACTGAAATGAA
This sequence comes from Ochotona princeps, assembly GCF_030435755.1. NCBI lineage: Eukaryota > Metazoa > Chordata > Mammalia > Lagomorpha > Ochotonidae > Ochotona > Ochotona princeps. Next base: position 27,910 of record NW_026698394.1, read on the forward strand.
GCTTGGTCAGCATCCCACACAAACGAATGCTCCACATGCGGGTTTCACATGCCACCAACTCCACATTCACAGGCAACTTCAGTGCCACAGCCGTTTTCAGATAGCCCTCAATGCAAAGGCTCTAGACGCAAATATTGGTGTGAGAGCTAATTCAATCAAGGAAACACTGCATGTTGGTGAAGGGCATATTGAAGAAGAATTAGCCGAGTGGTTCTTGTGGGAGTACAACTCCATTTGGCTCACTAACTTCACACACCATCAGGCTTCCAAGCAGCTCTCAAGGAAACTCCGTTTTCACACTCTATGCTTAGTGCCCTTTGAGTGCCTAGGAATGAAATGAAGCTTGGAGAGCATCCCACATAAACGAATGCTCCACATGCGGGTTTCACATGCCACCAACTCCACATTCACAGGCAACTTCAGCGCCACAGCCGTTTTCAGATAGCCCTCAATGCAAAGGCTCTAGACGCAAATATTGGTGTGAGAGCTAATTCAATCAAGGAAACACTGCATGTTGGTGAAGGGCATATTGAAGAAGGATCAGCCTAGTGGTTCTTGTGGGAGAACAACTCCATTTGGCTCACTTACTTCACACACCATCAGGCTTCCAAGCAGCTCTCAAGGAAACTCAGTTTTCACACTCTATGTTTAGTGCCCTTTGAGTGCATTATCTAGGAATTAACCTGGTAGAGCATCCCACACGTACGAATGCTCCACTTGCGGGTTTCACATGCCACCAACTCCACATTCACAGGCAACTTCAGCGCCACAGCCGTTTTCAGATAGCCCTCAATGCAAAGGCTCTAGACGCAAATATTGGTGTGAGAGCTAATTCAATCAAGGAAACACTGCATGTTGGTGAAGGGCATATTGAAGAAGGATCAGCCGAGTGGTTCTTGTGGGAGAACAACTCCATGTGGCTCACTAACTTCACACACCATCAGGCTTCCAAGCAGCTCTCAAGGAAACTCAATTTTCACACTCTATGCTTAGTGCCCTTTGTATGGCTAGGACTGAAATGAACCTGGTAGAGCATCCCACACAAACGAATGCTCCACATGCGGGTTTCACATGCCACCAACTCCACATTCACAGGCAACTTCAGCGCCACAGCCATTTTAGGATAGCCCTCAATGCAAAGGCTCTAGATGCAATTATTGGTGTGAGAGCTAATTCAATCAAGAAAACACTGCATGTTGGTGAAGGGCATATTGAAGAAGGATCAGCCGAGTGGTTCTTGTGGGAGAACAACTCCATTTGGCTCACTAACTTCACACACCATCAGGCATCCAAGCAGCTCTCAAGGAAACTCAGTTTTCACACTCTATGCTTAGTGCCCTTTGAGTGCCTAGGAATGAAATGAAGCTTGGAGAGCATCCCACATAAAGGAATGCTCCACATGCGTGTTTCACATGCCACCAACTCCACATTCACAGGCAACTTCAGCGCCACAGCCGTTTTCAGATAGCCCTCAATGCAAAGGCTCTAGACGCAAATATTGGTGTGAGAGCTAATTCAATCAAGGAAACACTGCATGTTGGTGAGGGGCATATTGAAGAAGGATCAGCCGAGTGGTTCTTGTGGGAGAACAACTCCATTTGGCTCACTAACTTCACACACCATCAGGCTTCCAAGCAGCTCTCAAGGAAACTCAGTTTTCACACTCTATGCTTAGTGCCCTTTGAGTTCCTAGGACTGAAATGAAGCTTGGTAGAGCATCCCACACAAACGAATGCTCCACATGCGGGTTTCACATGCCACCAACTCCACATTCACAGGCAACTTCAGCGCCACAGCCGTTTTCAGATAGCCCTCAATGCAAAGGCTCTAGACGCAAATATTGGTGTGAGAGCTAATTCAATCAAGGAAACACTGCATGTTGGTGAAGGGCATATTGAAGAAGGATCAGCCGAGTGGTTCTTGTGGGAGAACAACTCCATTTGGCTCACTAACTTCACACACCATCAGGCTTCCAAGCAGCTCTCAAGGAAACTCAGTTTTCACACTCTATGCTTAGTGCCCTTTGAGTGCATTATCTAGGAATGAAGCTGGTAGAGCATCCAACACGTACGAATGCTCCACTTGCGGGTTTCACATGCCACCAACTCCACATTCACAGGCAACTTCAGCGCCACAGCCGTTTTCAGATAGCCCTCAATGCAAAGGCTCTAGACGCAAATATTGGTGTGAGAGCTAATTCAATCAAGGAAACACTGCATGTTGGTGAAGGGCATATTGAAGAAGAATCAGCCGAGTGGTTCTTGTGGGAGAACAACTCCATTTGGCTCACTAACTTCACACACCATCAGGCTTCCAAGCAGCTCTCAAGGAAACTCAGTTTTCACACTCTATGCTTATTGCCCTTTGAGTGCCTAGGACTGAAATGAAGCTTGGAGAGCATCCCACATAAACGAATGCTCCACATGCGGGTTTCACATGCCACCAACTCCACATTCACAGGCAACTTCAGCGCCACAGCCGTTTTCAGATAGCCCTCAATGCAAAGGCTCTAGACGCAAATATTGGTGTGAGAGCTAATTCAATCAAGGAAACACTGCATGTTGGTGAAGGGCATATTGAAGAAGGATCAGCCGAGTGGTTCTTGTGGGAGAACAACTCCATTTGGCTCACTAACTTCACACACCATCAGGCTTCCAAGCAGCTCTCAAGGAAACTCAGTTTTCACACTCTATGCTTAGTGCCCTTTGAGTGCATTATCTAGGAATGAAGCTGGTAGAGCATCCAACACGTACGAATGCTCCACTTGCGGGTTTCACATGCCACCAACTCCACATTCACAGGCAACTTCAGCGCCACAGCCGTTTTCAGATAGCCCTCAATGCAAAGGCTCTAGACGCAAATATTGGTGTGAGAGCTAATTCAATCAAGGAAACACTGCATGTTGGTGAAGGGCATATTGAAGAAGAATCAGCCGAGTGGTTCTTGTGGGAGAACAACTCCATTTGGCTCACTAACTTCACACACCATCAGGCTTCCAAGCAGCTCTCAAGGAAACTCAGTTTTCACACTCTATGCTTATTGCCCTTTGAGTGCCTAGGACTGAAATGAAGCTTGGAGAGCATCCCACATAAACGAATGCTCCACATGCGGGTTTCACATGCCACCAACTCCACATTCACAGGCAACTTCAGCGCCACAGCCGTTTTCAGATAGCCCTCAATGCAAAGGCTCTAGACGCAAATATTGGTGTGAGAGCTAATTCAATCAAGGAAACACTGCATGTTGGTGAAGGGCATATTGAAGAAGGATCAGCCTAGTGGTTCTTGTGGGAGAACAACTCCATTTGGCTCACTAACTTCACACACCATCAGGCTTCCAAGCAGCTCTCAAGGAAACTCAGTTTTCACACTCTATGCTTAGTGCCCTTTGAGTGCATTATCTAGGAATGAACCTGGTAGAGCATCCCACACAAACGAATGCTCCACATGCGGGTTTCACATGCCACCAACTCCACATTCACAGGCAACTTCAGCGCCACAGCCGTTTTCAGATAGCCCTCAATGCAAAGGCTCTAGACGCAAATATTGGTGTGAGAGCTAATTCAATCAAGGAAACACTGCATGTTGGTGAAGGGCATATTGAAGAAGGATCAGCCGAGTGGTTCTTGTGGGAGAACAACTCCATTTGGCTCACTAACTTCACACACCATCAGGCTTCCAAGCAGCTCTCAAGGAAACTCAGTTTTCACACTCTAGGCTTAGTGCCCTTTCAGTGCATTATCTAGGAATGAACCTCGTAGAGCATCCCACACGTACGAATGTTCCACATGCGGGTTTCACATGCCACCAACTCCACATTCACAGGCAACTTCAGCGCCACAGCCGTTTTCAGATAGCCCTCAATGCAAAGGCTCTAGACGCAAATATTGGTGTGAGAGCTAATTCAATCAAGGAAACACTGCATGTTGGTGAAGGGCATATTGAAGAAGGATCAGCCGAGTGGTTCTTGTGGGAGAACAACTCCATTTGGCTCACTAACTTCACACACCATCAGGCTTCCAAGCAGCTCTCAAGGAAACTCAGTTTTCACACTCTATGCTTAGTGCCCTTTGAGTGCATTATCTAGGAATGAACCTGGTAGAGCATCCCACACGTACGAATGCTCCACATGCGGGTTTCACATGCAACCAACTCCACATTCACAGGCAACTTCAGCGCCACAGCCGTTTTCAGATAGCCCTCAAAGCAAAGGCTCTAGACGCAAATATTGGTGTGAGAGCTAATTCAATCAAGGAAACACTGCATGTTGGTGAAGGGCATATTGAAGAAGAATCAGCCGAGTGGTTCTTGTGGGAGAACAACTCCATTTGGCTCACTAACTTCACACACCATCAGGCTTCCAAGCAGCTCTCAAGGAAACTCAGTTTTCACACTCTATGCTTAGTGCTCTTTGTGTGCCTAGGACTGAAATGAAGCTTGGTCAGCATCCCACACAAACGAATGCTCCACATGCGGGTTTCACATGCCACCAACTCCACATTCACAGGCAACTTCAGCGCCACAGCCGTTTTCAGATAGCCCTCAATGCAAAGGCTCTAGACGCAAATATTGGAGTGAGAGCTAATTCAATCAAGGAAACACTGCATGTTGGTGAAGGGCATATTGAAGAAGAATTAGCCAAGTGGTTCTTGTGGGAGAACAACTCCATTTGGCTCACTAACTTCACACACCATCAGGCTTCCAAGCAGCTCTCAAGGAAACTCAGTTTTCACACTCTATGCTTAGTGCCCTTTGAGTGCCTAGGAATGAAATGAAGCTTGGAGAGCATCCCACATAAACGAATGCTCCACATGCGGGTTTCACATGCCACCAACCCCACATTCACAGGCAACTTCAGCGCCACAGCCGTTTTCAGATAGCCCTCAATGCAAAGGCTCTAGACGCAAATATTGGTGTGAGAGCTAATTCAATCAAGGAAACACTGCATGTTGGTGAAGGGCATATTGAAGAAGGATCAGCCGAGTGGTTCTTGTGGGAGAACAACTCCATTTGGCTCACTAACTTCACACACCATCAGGCTTCCAAGCAGCTCTCAAGGAAACTCAGTTTTCACACTCTATGTTTAGTGCCCTTTGAGTGCATTATCTAGGAATTAACCTGGTAGAGCATCCCACACGTACGAATGCTCCACTTGCGGGTTTCACATGCCACCAACTCCACATTCACAGGCAACTTCAGCGCCACAGCCGTTTTCAGATAGCCCTCAATGCAAAGGCTCTAGACGCAAATATTGGTGTGAGAGCTAATTCAATCAAGGAAACACTGCATGTTGGTGAAGGGCATATTGAAGAAGGATCAGCCGAGTGGTTCTTGTGGGAGAACAACTCCATTTGGCTCACTAACTTCACACACCATCAGGCTTCCAAGCAGCTCTCAAGGAAACTCAGTTTTCACACTCTATGCTTAGTGCTCTTTGTGTGCCTAGGACTGAAATGAAGCTTGGTCAGCATCCAACACAAACGAATGCTCCACATGCGGGTTTCACATGCCACCAACTCCACATTCACAGGCAACTTCAGCGCCACAGCCGTTTTCAGATAGCCCTCAATGCAAAGGCTCTAGACGCAAATATTGGTGTGAGAGCTAATTCAATCAAGGAAACACTGCATGTTGGTGAAGGGCATATTGAAGAAGGATCAGCCGAGTGGTTCTTGTGGGAGAACAACTCCATTTGGCTCACTAACTTCACACACCATCAGGCTTCCAAGCAGCTCTCAAGGAAACTCAGTTTTCACACTCTATGCTTAGTACCCTTTGAGTGCCTAGGTCTGAAATGAAGCTTGGAGAGCATCCCACATAAACGAATGCTCCACATGCGGGTTTCACATGCCACCAACTCCAGATTCACAGGCAACTTCAGCGCCACAGCCGTTTTCAGATAGCCCTCAATGCAAAGGCTCTAGACGCAAATATTGGTGTGAGAGCTAATTCAATCAAGGAAACACTGCATGTTGGTGAAGGGCATGTTGAAGAAGGATCAGCCGAGTGGTTCTTGTGGGAGAACAACTCCATTTGGCTCACTAACTTCACACACCATCAGGCTTCCAAGCAGCTCTCAAGGAAACTCCGTTTTCACACTCTATGCTTAGTGCCCTTTGAGTGCATTATCTGGGAATGAACCTGGTAGAGCATCACACACAAACGAATGCTCCACATGCGGGTTTCACATGCCACCAACTCCACATTCACAGGCAACTTCAGCGCCACAGCCGTTTTCAGATAGCCCTCAATGCAAAGGCTCTAGACGCAAATATTGGTGTGAGAGCTAATTCAATCAAGGAAACACTGCATGTTGGTGAAGGGCATATTGAAGAAGGATCAGCCGAGTGGTTCTTGTGGGAGAACAACTCCATTTGGCTCACTAACTTCACACACCATCAGGCTTCCAAGCAGCTCTCAATGAAACTCAGTTTTCACACTCTATGCTTAGTGCCCTTTGAGTGCATTATCTAGGAATGAACCTGGTAGAGCATCCCACACGTACGAATGCTCCACTTGCGGGTTTCACATGCCACCAACTCCACATTCACAGGCAACTTCAGCGCCACAGCCGTTTTCAGATAGCCCTCAATACAAAGGCTCTAGACGCAAATATTGGTGTGAGAGCTAATTCAATCAAGGAAACACTGCATGTTGGTGAAGGGCATATTGAAGAAGAATCAGCCGAGTGGTTCTTGTGGGAGAACAACTCCATTTGGCTCACTAACTTCACACACCATCAGGCTTCCAAGCAGCTCTCAAGGAAACTCAGTTTTCACACTCTATGCTTAGTGCCCTTTGAGTGCATTATCTAGGAATGAACCTGGTAGAGCATCCCACACAAACGAATGCTCCACATGCGGGTTTCACATGCCACCAACTCCACATTCACAGGCAACTTCAGCGCCACAGCCGTTTTCAGATAGCCCTCAATGCAAAGGCTCTAGACGCAAATATTGGTGTGAGAGCTAATTCAATCAAGGAAACACTGCATGTTGGTGAAGGGCATATTGAAGAAGAATCAGCCGAGTGGTTCTTGTGGGAGAACAACTCCATTTGGCTCACTAACTTCACACACCATCAGGCTTCCAAGCAGCTCTCAAGGAAACTCAGTTTTCACACTCTATGCTTAATGCCCTTTGAGTGCATTATCTAGGAATGAACCTGGTAGAGCATCCCACATAAACGAATGCTCCACATGCGGGTTTCACATGCCACCAACTCCACATTCACAGGCAACTTCAGCGCCACAGCCGTTTTCAGATAGCCCTCAATGCAAAGGCTCTAGACGCAAATATTGGTGTGAGAGCTAATTCAATCAAGGAAACACTGCATGTTGGTGAAGGGCATATTGAAGAAGGATCAGCCGAGTGGTTCTTGTGGGAGAACAACTCCATTTGGCTCACTAACTTCACACACCATCAGGCTTCCAAGCAGCTCTCAAGGAAACTCAGTTTTCACACTCTATGCTTAGTGCCCTTTGAGTGCCTAGGAATGAAATGAAGCTTGGAGAGCATCCCACATAAACGAATGCTCCACATGCGGGTTTCACATGCCACCAACTCCACATTCACAGGCAACTTCAGCGCCACAGCCGTTTTCAGATAGCCCTCAATGCAAAGGCTCTAGACGCAAATATTGGTGTGAGAGCTAACTCAATCAAGGAAACACTGCATGTTGGTGAAGGGCATATTGAAGAAGGATCAGCCGAGTGGTTCTTGTGGGAGAACAACTCCATTTGGCTCACTAACTTCACACACCATCAGGCTTCCAAGCAGCTCTCAAGGAAACTCAGTTTTCACACTCTATGCTTAGTGCCCTTTGTATGGCTAGGACTGAAATGAACCTGGTAGAGCATCCCACACAAACGAATGCTCCACTTGCGGGTTTCACATGCCACCAACTCCACATTCACAGGCAACTTCAGCGCCACAGCCGTTTTCAGATAGCCCTCAATACAAAGGCTCTAGACGCAAATATTGGTGTGAGAGCTAATTCAATCAAGGAAACACTGCATGTTGGTGAAGGGCATATTGAAGAAGAATCAGCCGAGTGGTTCTTGTGGGAGAACAACTCCATTTGGCTCACTAACTTCACACACCATCAGGCTTCCAAGCAGCTCTCAAGGAAACTCAGTTTTCACACTCTAGGCTTAGTGCCCTTTGAGTGCCTAGGACTGAAATGAAGCTTGGAGAGCATCCCACATAAACGAATGCTCCACATGCGGGTTTCACATGCCACCAACTCCAGATTCACAGGCAAATTCAGCGCCACAGCCGTTTTCAGATAGCCCTCAATGCAAAGGCTCTAGACTTAAATATTGGTGTGAGAGCTAATTCAATCAAGGAAACACTGCATGTTGGTGAAGGGCATATTGAAGAAGGATCAGCCGAGTGGTTCTTGTGGGAGAACAACTCCATTTGGCTCACTAACTTCACACACCATCAGGCTTCCAAGCAGCTCTCAAGGAAACTCCGTTTTCACACTCTATGCTTAGTGCCCTTTGAGTGCCTAGGACTGAAATGAAGCTTGGAGAGCATCCCACATAAACGAATGCTCCACATGCGGGTTTCACATGCCACCAACTCCACATTCACAGGCAACTTCAGCGCCACAGCCGTTTTCAGATAGCCCTCAATGCAAAGGCTCTAGACGCAAATATTGGTGTGAGAGCTAATTCAATCAAGAAAACACTGCATGTTGGTGAAGGGCATATTGAAGAAGGATCAGCCGAGTGGTTCTTGTGGGAGAACAACTCCATTTGGCTCACTAACTTCACACACCATCAGGCTTCCAAGCAGCTCTCAAGGAAACTCAGTTTTCACACTCTATGCTTAGTGCCCTTTGAGTGCATTATCTAGGAATGAACATGGTAGAGCATCCCACACGTACGAATGCTCCACTTGCGGGTTTCACATGCCAACAACTCCACATTCACAGGCAACTTCAGCGCCACAGCCGTTTTAAGATAGCCCTCAATGCAAAGGCTCTAGACGCAAATATTGGTGTGAGAGCTAATTCAATCAAGGAAACACTGCATGTTGGTGAAGGGCATATTGAAGAAGGATCAGCCGAGTGGTTCTTGTGGGAGAACAAAACCATTTGGCTCACTTACTTCACACACCATCAGGCTTCCAAGCAGCTCTCAAGGAAACTCAGTTTTCACACTCTATGTTTAGTGCCCTTTGAGTGCATTATCTAGGAATTAACCTGGTAGAGCATCCCACACGTACGAATGCTCCACTTGCGGGTTTCACATGCCACCAACTCCACATTCACAGGCAACTTCAGCGCCACAGCCGTTTTCAGATAGCCCTCAATGCAAAGGCTCTAGACGCAAATATTGGTGTGAGAGCTAATTCAATCAAGGAAACACTGCATGTTGGTGAAGGGCATATTGAAGAAGAATCAGCCGAGTGGTTCTTGTGGGAGAACAACTCCATGTGGCTCACTAACTTCACACACCATCAGGCTTCCAAGCAGCTCTCAAGGAAACTCAATTTTCACACTCTATGCTTAGTGCCCTTTGTATGGCTAGGACTGAAATGAACCTGGTAGAGCATCCCACACAAACGAATGCTCCACATGCGGGTTTCACATGCCACCAACTCCACATTCACAGGCAACTTCAGCGCCACAGCCATTTTAGGATAGCCCTCAATGCAAAGGCTCTAGATGCAATTATTGGTGTGAGAGCTAATTCAATCAAGAAAACACTGCATGTTGGTGAAGGGCATATTGAAGAAGGATCAGCCGAGTGGTTCTTGTGGGAGAACAACTCCATTTGGCTCACTAACTTCACACACCATCAGGCTTCCAAGCAGCTCTCAAGGAAACTCAGTTTTCACACTCTATGCTTAGTGCCCTTTGAGTGCCTAGGACAGAAATGAAGCTTGGAGAGCATCCCACATAAACGAATGCTCCACATGCGTGTTTCACATGCCACCAACTCCACATTCACAGGCAACTTCAGCGCCACAGCCGTTTTCAGATAGCCCTCAATGCAAAGGCTCTAGACGCAAATATTGGTGTGAGAGCTAATTCAATCAAGGAAACACTGCATGTTGGTGAGGGGCATATTGAAGAAGGATCAGCCGAGTGGTTCTTGTGGGAGAACAACTCCATTTGGCTCACTAACTTCACACACCATCAGGCTTCCAAGCAGCTCTCAAGGAAACTCAGTTTTCACACTCTATGCTTAGTGCCCTTTGAGTTCCTCGGACTGAAATGAAGCTTGGTAGAGCATCCCACACAAACGAATGCTCCACATGCCGGTTTCACATGCCACCAACTCCACATTCACAGGCAACTTCAGCGCCACAGCCGTTTTCAGATAGCCCTCAATGCAAAGGCTCTAGACGCAAATATTGGTGTGAGAGCTAATTCAATCAAGGAAACACTGCATGTTGGTGAAGGGCATATTGAAGAAGGATCAGCCGAGTGGTTCTTGTGGGAGAACAACTCCATTTGGCTCACTAACTTCACACACCATCAGGCTTCCAAGCAGCTCTCAAGGAAACTCAGTTTTCACACTCTATGCTTAGTGCCCTTTGAGTGCATTATCTAGGAATGAACCTGGTAGAGCATCCAACACGTACGAATGCTCCACTTGCGGGTTTCACATGCCACCAACTCCACATTCACAGGCAACTTCAGCGCCACAGCCGTTTTCAGATAGCCCTCAATGCAAAGGCTCTAGACGCAAATATTGGTGTGAGAGCTAATTCAATCAAGGAAACACTGCATGTTGGTGAAGGGCATATTGAAGAAGAATCAGCCGAGTGGTTCTTGTGGGAGAACAACTCCATTTGGCTCACTAACTTCACACACCATCAGGCTTCCAAGCAGCTCTCAAGGAAACTCAGTTTTCACACTCTATGCTTAGTGCCCTTTGAGTGCCTAGGACTGAAATGAAGCTTGGAGAGCATCCCACATAAACGAATGCTCCACATGCGGGTTTCACATGCCACCAACTCCACATTCACAGGCAACTTCAGCGCCACAGCCGTTTTCAGATAGCCCTCAATGCAAAGGCTCTAGACGCAAATATTGGTGTGAGAGCTAATTCAATCAAGGAAACACTGCATGTTGGTGAAGGGCATATTGAAGAAGGATCAGCCTAGTGGTTCTTGTGGGAGAACAACTCCATTTGGCTCACTAACTTCACACACCATCAGGCTTCCAAGCAGCTCTCAAGGAAACTCAGTTTTCACACTCTATGCTTAGTGCCCTTTGAGTGCATTATCTAGGAATGAACCTGGTAGAGCATCCCACACAAACGAATGCTCCACATGCGGGTTTCACATGCCACCAACTCCACATTCACAGGCAACTTCAGCGCCACAGCCGTTTTCAGATAGCCCTCAATGCAAAGGCTCTAGACGCAAATATTGGTGTGAGAGCTAATTCAATCAAGGAAACACTGCATGTTGGTGAAGGGCATATTGAAGAAGGATCAGCCGAGTGGTTCTTGTGGGAGAACAACTCCATTTGGCTCACTAACTTCACACACCATCAGGCTTCCAAGCAGCTCTCAAGGAAACTCAGTTTTCACACTCTAGGCTTAGTGCCCTTTCAGTGCATTATCTAGGAATGAACCTGGTAGAGCATCCCACACGTACGAATGTTCCACTTGCGGGTTTCACATGCCACCAACTCCACATTCACAGGCAACTTCAGCGCCACAGCCGTTTTCAGATAGCCCTCAATGCAAAGGCTCTAGACGCAAATATTGGTGTGAGAGCTAATTCAATCAAGGAAACACTGCATGTTGGTGAAGGGCATATTGAAGAAGGATCAGCCGAGTGGTTCTTGTGGGAGAACAACTCCATTTGGCTCACTAACTTCACACACCATCAGGCTTCCAAGCAGCTCTCAAGGAAACTCAGTTTTCACACTCTATGCTTAGTGCCCTTTGAGTGCATTATCTAGGAATGAACCTGGTAGAGCATCCCACACGTACGAATGCTCCACATGCGGGTTTCACATGCAACCAACTCCACATTCACAGGCAACTTCAGCGCCACAGCCGTTTTCAGATAGCCCTCAAAGCAAAGGCTCTAGACGCAAATATTGGTGTGAGAGCTAATTCAATCAAGGAAACACTGCATGTTGGTGAAGGGCATATTGAAGAATAATCAGCCGAGTGGTTCTTGTGGGAGAACAACTCCATTTGGCTCACTAACTTCACACACCATCAGGCTTCCAAGCAGCTCTCAAGGAAACTCAGTTTTCACACTCTATGCTTAGTGCTCTTTGTGTGCCTAGGACTGAAATGAAGCTTGGTCAGCATCCCACACAAACGAATGCTCCACATGCGGGTTTCACATGCCACCAACTCCACATTCACAGGCAACTTCAGCGCCACAGCCGTTTTCAGATAGCCCTCAATGCAAAGGCTCTAGACGCAAATATTGGAGTGAGAGCTAATTCAATCAAGGAAACACTGCATGTTGGTGAAGGGCATATTGAAGAAGAATTAGCCGAGTGGTTCTTGTGGGAGAACAACTCCATTTGGCTCACTAACTTCACACACCATCAGGCTTCCAAGCAGCTCTCAAGGAAACTCAGTTTTCACACTCTATGCTTAGTGCCCTTTGAGTGCCTAGGAATGAAATGTATCTTGGAGAGCATCCCACATAAACGAATGCTCCACATGCGGGTTTCACATGCCACCAACCCCACATTCACAGGCAACTTCAGCGCCACAGCCGTTTTCAGATAGCCCTCAATGCAAAGGCTCTAGACGCAAATATTGGTGTGAGAGCTAATTCAATCAAGGAAACACTGCATGTTGGTGAAGGGCATATTGAAGAAGGATCAGCCGAGTGGTTCTTGTGGGAGAACAACTCCATTTGGCTCACTAACTTCACACACCATCAGGCTTCCAAGCAGCTCTCAAGGAAACTCAGTTTTCACACTCTATGTTTAGTGCCCTTTGAGTGCATTATCTAGGAATGAACCTGGTAGAGCGTCCCACACGTACGAATGCTCCACTTGCGGGTTTCACATGCCACCAACTCCACATTCACAGGCAACTTCAGCGCCACAGCCGTTTTCAGATAGCCCTCAATGCAAAGGCTCTAGACGCAAATATTGGTGTGAGAGCTAATTCAATCAAGGAAACACTGCATGTTGGTGAAGGGCATATTGAAGAAGGATCAGCCGAGTGGTTCTTGTGGGAGAACAACTCCATTTGGCTCACTAACTTCACACACCATCAGGCTTCCAAGCAGCTCTCAAGGAAACTCAGTTTTCACACTCTATGCTTAGTGCCCTTTGAGTGCATTATCTAGGAATGAACCTGGTAGAGCATCCCACACGTACGAATGCTCCACATGCGGGTTTCACATGCAACCAACTCCACATTCACAGGCAACTTCAGCGCCACAGCCGTTTTCAGATAGCCCTCAATGCAAAGGCTCTAGACGCAAATATTGGTGTGAGAGCTAATTCAATCAAGGAAACACTGCATGTTGGTGAAGGGCATATTGAAGAAGAATCAGCCGAGTGGTTCTTGTGGGAGAACAACTCCATTTGGCTCACTAACTTCACACACCATCAGGCTTCCAAGCAGCTCTCAAGGAAACTCAGTTTTCACACTCTATGCTTAGTGCTCTTTGTGTGCCTAGGACTGAAATGAAGCTTGGTCAGCATCCCACACAAACGAATGCTCCACATGCGGGTTTCACATGCCACCAACTCCACATTCACAGGCAACTTCAGCGCCACAGCCGTTTTCAGATAGCCCTCAATGCAAAGGCTCTAGACGCAAATATTGGAGTGAGAGCTAATTCAATCAAGGAAACACTGCATGTTGGTGAAGGGCATATTGAAGAAGAATTAGCCGAGTGGTTCTTGTGGGAGAACAACTCCATTTGGCTCACTAACTTCACACACCATCAGGCTTCCAAGCAGCTCTCAAGGAAACTCAGTTTTCACACTCTATGCTTAGTGCCCTTTGAGTGCCTAGGAATGAAATGATGCTTGGAGAGCATCCCACATAAACGAATGCTCCACATGCGGGTTTCACATGCCACCAACCCCACATTCACAGGCAACTTCAGCGCCACAGCCGTTTTCAGATAGCCCTCAATGCAAAGGCTCTAGACGCAAATATTGGTGTGAGAGCTAATTCAATCAAGGAAACACTGCATGTTGGTGAAGGGCATATTGAAGAAGGATCAGCCGAGTGGTTCTTGTGGGAGAACAACTCCATTTGGCTCACTAACTTCACACACCATCAGGCTTCCAAGCAGCTCTCAAGGAAACTCAGTTTTCACACTCTATGTTTAGTGCCCTTTGAGTGCATTATCTAGGAATTAACCTGGTAGAGCATCCCACACGTACGAATGCTCCACTTGCGGGTTTCACATGCCACCAACTCCACATTCACAGGCAACTTCAGCGCCACAGCCGTTTTCAGATAGCCCTCAATGCAAAGGCTCTAGACGCAAATATTGGTGTGAGAGCTAATTCAATCAAGGAAACACTGCATGTTGGTGAAGGGCATATTGAAGAAGGATCAGCCGAGTGGTTCTTGTGGGAGAACAACTCCATTTGGCTCACTAACTTCACACACCATCAGGCTTCCAAGCAGCTCTCAAGGAAACTCAGTTTTCACACTCTATGCTTAGTGCTCTTTGTGTGCCTAGGACTGAAATGAAGCTTGGTCAGCATCCCACACAAACGAATGCTCCACATGCGGGTTTCACATGCCACCAACTCCACATTCACAGGCAACTTCAGCGCCACAGCCGTTTTCAGATAGCCCTCAATGCAAAGGCTCTAGACGCAAATATTGGTGTGAGAGCTAATTCAATCAAGGAAACACTGCATGTTGGTGAAGGGCATATTGAAGAAGGATCAGCCGAGTGGTTCTTGTGGGAGAACAACTCCATTTGGCTCACTAACTTCACACACCATCAGGCTTCCAAGCAGCTCTCAAGGAAACTCAGTTTTCACACTCTATGCTTAGTGCCCTTTGAGTGCCTAGGTCTGAAATGAAGCTTGGAGAGCATCCCACATAAACGAATGCTCCACATGCGGGTTTCACATGCCACCAACTCCACATTCACAGGCAACTTCAGCGCCACAGCCGTTTTCAGATAGCCCTCAATGCAAAGGCTCTAGACGCAAATATTGGTGTGAGAGCTAATTCAATCAAGGAAACACTGCATGTTGGTGAAGGGCATATTGAAGAAGGATCAGCCGAGTGGTTCTTGTGGGAGAACAACTCCATTTGGCTCACTAACTTCACACACCATCAGGCTTCCAAGCAGCTCTCAAGGAAACTCAGTTTTCACACTCTATGTTTAGTGCCCTTTGAGTGCATTATCTAGGAATGAACCTGGTAGAGCATCCCACACAAACGAATGCTCCACTTGCGGGTTTCACATGCCACCAACTCCACATTCACAGGCAACTTCAGCGCCACAGCCGTTTTCAGATAGCCCTCAATGCAAAGGCTCTAGACGCAAATATTGGTGTGAGAGCTAATTCAATCAAGGAAACACTGCATGTTGGTGAAGGGCATATTGAAGAAGGATCAGCCGAGTGGTTCTTGTGGGAGAACAACTCCATTTGGCTCACTAACTTCACACACCATCAGGCTTCCAAGCAGCTCTCAAGGAAACTCAGTTTTCACACTCTATGCTTAGTGCTCTTTGTGTGCCTAGGTCTGAAATGAAGCTTGGAGAGCATCCCACATAAACGAATGCTCCACATGCGGGTTTCACATGCCACCAACTCCACATTCACAGGCAACTTCAGCGCCACAGCCGTTTTCAGATAGCCCTCAATGCAAAGGCTCTAGACGCAAATATTGGTGTGAGAGCTAATTCAATCAAGGAAACACTGCATGTTGGTGAAGGGCATGTTGAAGAAGGATCAGCCGAGTGGTTCTTGTGGGAGAACAACTCCATTTGGTTCACTAACTTCACACACCATCAGGCTTCCAAGCAGCTCTCAAGGAAACTCCGTTTTCACACTCTATGCTTAGTGCCCTTTGAGTGCATTATCTAGGAATGAACCTGGTAGAGCATCCCACACAAACGAATGCTCCACATGCGGGTTTCACATGCCACCAACTCCACATTCACAGGCAACTTCAGCGCCACAGCCGTTTTCAGATAGCCCTCAATGCAAAGGCTCTAGACGCAAATATTGGTGTGAGAGCTAATTCAATCAAGGAAACACTGCATGTTGGTGAAGGGCATATTGAAGAAGGATCAGCCGAGTGGTTCTTGTGGGAGAACAACTCCATTTGGCTCACTAACTTCACACACCATCAGGCTTCCAAGCAGCTCTCAAGGAAACTCAGTTTTCACACTCTATGCTTAGTGCCCTTTGAGTGCATTATCTAGGAATGAACATGGTAGAGCATTCCACACGTACGAATGCTCCACTTGCGTGTTTCACATGCCACCAACTCCACATTCACAGGCAACTTCAGCGCCACAGCCGTTTTCAGATAGCCCTCAATACAAAGGCTCTAGACGCAAATATTGGTGTGAGAGCTAATTCAATCAAGGAAACACTGCATGTCGGTGAAGCGCATATTGAAGAAGAATCAGCCGAGTGGTTCTTGTGGGAGAACAACTCCATTTGGCTCACTAACTTCACACACCATCAGGCTTCCAAGCAGCTCTCAAGGAAACTCAGTTTTCACACTCTATGCTTAGTGCCCTTTGTATGGCTAGGACTGAAATGAACCTGGTAGAGCATCCCACACAAACGAATGCTCCACTTGCGGGTTTCACATGCCACCAACTCCACATTCACAGGCAACTTCAGCGCCACAGCCGTTTTCAGATAGCCCTCAATACAAAGGCTCTAAACGCAAATATTGGTGTGAGAGCTAATTCAATCAAGGAAACACTGCATGTTGGTGAAGGGCATATTGAAGAAGAATCAGCCGAGTGGTTCTTGTGGGAGAACAACTCCATTTGGCTCACTAACTTCACACACCATCAGGCTTCCAAGCAGCTCTCAAGGAAACTCAGTTTTCACACTCTATGCTTAGTGCCCTTTGAGTGCCTAGGACTGAAATGAAGCTTGGAGAGCATCCCACATAAACGAATGCTCCACATGCGGGTTTCACATGCCACCAACTCCAGATTCACAGGCAAATTCAGCGCCACAGCCGTTTTCAGATAGCCCTCAATGCAAAGGCTCTAGACGCAAATATTGGTGTGAGAGCTAATTCAATCAAGGAAACACTGCATGTTGGTGAAGGGCATATTGAAGAAGGATCAGCCGAGTGGTTCTTGTGGGAGAACAACTCCATTTGGCTCACTAACTTCACACACCATCAGGCTTCCAAGCAGCTCTCAAGGAAACTCAGTTTTCACACTCTATGCTTAGTGCCCTTTGAGTGCATTATCTAGGAATGAACCTGGTAGAGCATCCCACACAAACGAATGCTCCACATGCGGGTTTCACATGCCACCAACTCCACATTCACAGGCAACTTCAGCGCCACAGCCGTTTTCAGATAGCCCTCAATGCAAAGGCTCTAGACGCAAATATTTGTGTGAGAGCTAATTCAATCAAGGAAACACTGCATGTTGGTGAAGGGCATATTGAAGAAGGATCAGCCGAGTGGTTCTTGTGGGAGAACAACTCCATTTGGCTCACTAACTTCACACACCATCAGGCTTCCAAGCAGCTCTCAAGGAAACTCAGTTTTCACACTCTATGCTTAGTGCCCTTTGAGTGCCTAGGACTGAAATGAAGCTTGGAGAGCATCCCACATAAACGAATGCTCCACATGCGGGTTTCACATGCCACCAACTCCACATTCACAGGCAACTTCAGCGCCACAGCCGTTTTCAGATAGCCCTCAATGCAAAGGCTCTAGACGCAAATATTGGTGTGAGAGCTAATTCAATCAAGAAAACACTGCATGTTGGTGAAGGGCATATTGAAGAAGGATCAGCCGAGTGGTTCTTGTGGGAGAACAACTCCATTTGGCTCACTAACTTCACACACCATCAGGCTTCCAAGCAGCTCTCAAGGAAACTCAGTTTTCACACTCTATGCTTAGTGCCCTTTGAGTGCATTATCTAGGAATGAACATGGTAGAGCATCCCACACGTACGAATGCTCCACATGCGGGTTTCACATGCCACCAACTCCACATTCACAGGCAACTTCAGCGCCACAGCCGTTTTCAGATAGCCCTCAATGCAAAGGCTCTAGACGCAAATATTGGTGTGAGAGCTAATTCAATCAAGGAAACACTGCATGTTGGTGAAGGGCATATTGAAGAAGGATCAGCCGAGTGGTTCTTGTGGGAGAACAACTCCATTTGGCTCACTAACTTCACACACCATCAGGCTTCCAAGCAGCTCTCAAGGAAACTCAGTTTTCACACTCTATGCTTAGTGCCCTTTGAGTGCATTATCTAGGAATGAACCTGGTAGAGCATCCCACACAAACGAATGCTCCACTTGCGGGTTTCACATGCCACCAACTCCACATTCACAGGCAACTTCAGCGCCACAGCCGTTTTCAGATAGCCCTCAAAGCAAAGGCTCTAGACGCAAATATTGGTGTGAGAGCTAATTCAATCAAGGAAACACTGCATGTTGGTGAAGGGCATATTGAAGAAGGATCAGCCGAGTGGTTCTTGTGGGAGAACAACTCCATTTGGCTCACTAACTTCACACACCATCAGGCTTCCAAGCAGCTCTCAAGGAAACTCCGTTTTCACACTCTATTCTTAGTGCCCTTTGAGTGCCTAGGACTGAAATGAAGCTAGGAGAGCATCCGACATAAACGAATGCTCCACATGCGGGTTTCACATGCCACCAACTCCACATTCACAGTCAACTTCAGCGCCACAGCCGTTTTCAGATAGCCCTCAAAGCAAAGGCTCTAGACGCAAATATTTGTGTGAGAGCTAATTCAATCAAGGAAACACTGCATGTTGGTGAAGGGCATATTGAAGAAGGATCAGCCGAGTGGTTCTTGTGGGAGAACAACTCCATTTGGCTCACTAACTTCACACACCATCAGGCTTCCAAGCAGCTCTCAAGGAAACTCCGTTTTCACACTCTATGCTTAGTGCCCTTTGAGTGCCTAGGACTGAAATGAAGCTTGGAGAGCATCCCACATAAACGAATGCTCCACATGCGGGTTTCACATGCCACCAACTCCACATTCACAGGCAACTTCAGCGCCACAGCCGTTTTCAGATAGCCCTCAATGCAAAGGCTCTAGACGCAAATATTGGTGTGAGAGCTAATTCAATCAAGAAAACACTGCATGTTGGTGAAGGGCATATTGAAGAAGGATCAGCCGAGTGGTTCTTGTGGGAGAACAACTCCATTTGGCTCACTAACTTCACACACCATCAGGCTTCCAAGCAGCTCTCAAGGAAACTCAGTTTTCACACTCTATGCTTAGTGCCCTTTGAGTGCATTATCTAGGAATGAACATGGTAGAGCATCCCACACGTACGAATGCTCCACTTGCGGGTTTCACATGCCACCAACTCCACATTCACAGGCAACTTCAGCGCCACAGCCGTTTTCAGATAGCCCTCAATGCAAAGGCTCTAGACGCAAATATTGGTGTGAGAGCTAATTCAATCAAGGAAACACTGCATGTTGGTGAAGGGCATATTGAAGAAGGATCAGCCGAGTGGTTCTTGTGGGAGAACAACTCCATTTGGCTCACTAACTTCACACACCATCAGGCTTCCAAGCAGCTCTCAAGGAAACTCAGTTTTCACACTCTATGCTTAGTGCCCTTTGAGTGCATTATCTAGGAATGAACCTGGTAGAGCATCCCACACAAACGAATGCTCCACATGCGGGTTTCACATGCCACCAACTCCACATTCACAGTCAACTTCAGCGCCACAGCCGTTTTCAGATAGCCCTCAAAGCAAAGGCTCTAGACGCAAATATTGGTGTGAGAGCTAATTCAATCAAGGAAACACTGCATGTTGGTGAAGGGCATATTGAAGAAGGATCAGCCGAGTGGTTCTTGTGGGAGAACAACTCCATTTGGCTCACTAACTTCACACACCATCAGGCTTCCAAGCAGCTCTCAAGGAAACTCCGTTTTCACACTCTATGCTTAGTGCCCTTTGAGTGCCTAGGACTGAAATGAAGCTAGGAGAGCATCCGACATAAACGAATGCTCCACATGCGAGTTTCACATGCCACCAACTCCACATTCACAGGCAACTTCAGCGCCACAGCCGTTTTCAGATAGCCCTCAATGCAAAGGCTCTAGACGCAAATATTGGTGTGAGAGCTAATTCAATCAAGGAAACACTGCATGTTGGTGAAGGGCATATTGAAGAAGAATCAGCCGAGTGGTTCTTGTGGGGGAACAACTCCATTTGGCTCACTAACTTCACACACCATCAGGCTTCCAAGCAGCTCTCAAGGAAACTCAGTTTTCACACTCTATGCTTAGTGCTCTTTGTGTGCCTAGGACTGAAATGAAGCTTGGTCAGGATCCAACACAAACGAATGCTCCACATGCGGGTTTCACATGCCACCAACTCCACTTTCACAGGCAACTTCAGCGCCACAGCCGTTTTCAGATAGCCCTCAATGCAAAGGCTCTAGACGCAAATATTGGTGTGAGAGCAAATTCATTCAAGGAAACACTGCATGTTGGTGAAGGGCATATTGAAGAAGAATCAGCCGAGTGGTTCTTGTGGGAGAACAACTCCATTTGGCTCACTAACTTCACACACCATCAGGCTTCCAAGCAGCTCTCAAGGAAACTCAGTTTTCACACTCTATGCTTAGTGCCCTTTGAGTGCCTAGGATTGAAATGAAGCTTGGAGAGCATCCCACATAAACGAATGCTCCACATGCGGGTTTCACATGCCACCAACTCCAGATTCACAGGCAAATTCAGCGCCACAGCCGTTTTCAGATAGCCCTCAATGCAAAGGCTCTAGACGCAAATATTGGTGTGAGAGCTAATTCAATCAAGGAAACACTGCATGTTGGTGAAGGGCATATTGAAGAAGGATCAGCCGAGTGGTTCTTGTGGGAGAACAACTCCATTTGGCTCACTAACTTCACACACCATCAGGCTTCCAAGCAGCTCTCAAGGAAACTCAGTTTTCACACTCTATGCTTAGTGCCCTTTGAGTGCATTATCTAGGAATGAACCTGGTAGAGCATCCCACACAAACGAATGCTCCACATGCGGGTTTCACATGCCACCAACTCCACATTCACAGGCAACTTCAGCGCCACAGCCGTTTTCAGATAGCCCTCAAAGCAAAGGCTCTAGACGCAAATATTTGTGTGAGAGCTAATTCAATCAAGGAAACACTGCATGTTGGTGAAGGGCATATTGAAGAAGGATCAGCCGAGTGGTTCTTGTGGGAGAACAACTCCATTTGGCTCACTAACTTCACACACCATCAGGCTTCCAAGCAGCTCTCAAGGAAACTCAGTTTTCACACTCTATGCTTAGTGCCCTTTGAGTGCATTATCTAGGAATGAACATGGTAGAGCATCCCACACGTACGAATGCTCCACTTGCGGGTTTCACATGCCACCAACTCCACTTTCACAGGCAACTTCAGCGCCACAGCCGTTTTCAGATAGCCCTCAATGCAAAGGCTCTAGACGCAAATATTGGTGTGAGAGCTAATTCAATCAAGGAAACACTGCATGTTGGTGAAGGGCATATTGAAGAAGAATCAGCCGAGTGGTTCTTGTGGGAGAACAACTCCATTTGGCTCACTAACTTCACACACCATCAGGCTTCCAAGCAGCTCTCAAGGAAACTCAGTTTTCACACTCTATGCTTAGTGCCCTTTGAGTGCATTATCTAGGAATGAACATGGTAGAGCATCCCACACGTACGAATGCTCTACTTGCGGGTTTCACATGCCACCAACTCCACATTAACAGGCAACTTCAGCGCCACAGCCGTTTTCAGATAGCCCTCAATACAAAGGCTCTAGACGCAAATATTGGTGTGAGAGCTAATTCAATCAAGGAAACACTGCATGTTGGTGAAGGGCATATTGAAGAAGAATCAGCCGAGTGGTTCTTGTGGGAGAACAACTCCATTTGGCTCACTAACTTCACACACCATCAGGCTTCCAAGCAGCTCTCAAGGAAACTCAGTTTTCACACTCTATGCTTAGTGCCCTTTGAGTGCATTATCTAGGAATGAACCTGGTAGAGCATCCCACACAAACGAATGCTCCACATGCGGGTTTCACATGCCACCAACTCCACATTCACAGGCAACTTCAGCGCCACAGCCGTTTTCAGATAGCCCTCAATGCAAAGGCTCTAGACGCAAATATTGGTGTGAGAGCTAATTCAATCAAGGAAACACTGCATGTTGGTGAAGGGCATATTGAAGAAGAATCAGCTGAGTGGTTCTTGTGGGAGAACAACTCCATTTGGCTCACTAACTTCACACACCATCAGGCTTCCAAGCAGCTCTCAAGGAAACTCAGTTTTCACACGCTATGGTTAGTGCCCTTTGAGTGCCTAGGATTGAAATGAAGCTTGGAGAGCATCCCACATAAACGAATGCTCCACATGCGGGTTTCACATGCCACCAACTCCACATTCACAGGCAACTTCAGCGCCACAGCTGTTTTCAGATAGCCCTCAATGCAAAGGCTCTAGACGCAAATATTGGTGTGAGAGCTAATTCAATCAAGGAAACACTGCATGTTGGTGAAGGGCATATTGAAGAAGGATCAGCCGAGTGGTTCTTGTGGGAGAACAACTCCATTTGGCTCACTAACTTCACACACCATCAGGCTTCCAAGCAGCTCTCAAGGAAACTCCGTTTTCACACTCTATGTTTAGTGCCCTTTGAGTGCATTATCTAGGAATGAACCTGGTAGAGCATCCCACACAAACGAATGCTCCACATGCGGGTTTCACATGCCACCAACTCCACATTCACAGGCAACTTCAGCGCCACAGCCGTTTTCAGATAGCCCTCAATGCAAAGGCTCTAGACGCAAATATTGGTGTGAGAGCTAATTCAATCAAGGAAACACTGCATGTTGGTGAAGGGCATATTGAAGAAGGATCAGCCGAGTGGTTCTTGTGGGAGAACAACTCCATTTGGCTCACTAACTTCACACACCATCAGGCTTCCAAGCAGTTCTCAAGGAAACTCAGTTTTCACACTCTATGCTTAGTGCCCTTTGAGTGCATTATCTAGGAATGAACCTGGTAGAGCATCCCACACAAACGAATGCTCCACATGCGGGTTTCACATGCCACCAACTCCACATTCACAGGCAAATTCAGCGCCACAGCCGTTTTCAGATAGCCCTCAATGCAAAGGCTCTAGACGCAAATATTGGTGTGAGAGCTAATTCAATCAAGGAAACACTGCATGTTGGTGAAGGGCATATTGAAGAAGGATCAGCCGAGTGGTTCTTGTGGGAGAACAACTCCATTTGGCTCACTAACTTCACACACCATCAGGCTTCCAAGCAGCTCTCAAGGAAACTCAGTTTTCACACTCTATGCTTAGTGCCCTTTGAGTGCCTAGGACTGAAATGAAGCTTGGAGAGCATCCCACATAAACGAATGCTCCACATGCGGGTTTCACATGCCACCAACTCCACATTCACAGGCAACTTCAGCGCCACAGCTGTTTTCAGATAGCCCTCAATGCAAAGGCTCTAGACGCAAATATTGGTGTGAGAGCTAATTCAATCAAGGAAACACTGCATGTTGGTGAAGGGCATATTGAAGAAGGATCAGCCGAGTGGTTCTTGTGGGAGAACAACTCCATTTGGCTCACTAACTTCACACACCATCAGGCTTCCAAGCAGCTCTCAAGGAAACTCAGTTTTCACACTCTATGCTTAGTGCCCTTTGAGTGCATTATCTAGGAATGAACATGGTAGAGCATCCCACACGTACGAATGCTCCACTTGCGGGTTTCACATGCCACCAACTCCACATTCACACGCAACATCAGCGCCACAGCCGTTTTCAGATAGCCCTCAATACAAAGGCTCTAGACGCAAATATTGGTGTGAGAGCTAATTCAATCAAGGAAACACTGCATGTTGGTGAAGGGCATATTGAAGAAGAATCAGCCGAGTGGTTCTTGTGGGAGAACAACTCCATTTGGCTCACTAACTTCACACACCATCAGGTTTCCAAGCAGCTCTCAAGGAAACTCAGTTTTCACACTCTATGCTTAGTGCCCTTTGAGTGCATTATCTAGGAATGAACCTGGTAGAGCATCCCACACAAACGAATGCTCCACATGCGGGTTTCACATGCCACCAACTCCACATTCACAGGCAACTTCAGCGCCACAGCCGTTTTCAGATAGCCCTCAATGCAAAGGCTCTAGACGCAAATATTGGTGTGAGAGCTAATTCAATCAAGGAAACACTGCATGTTGGTGAAGGGCATATTGAAGAAGGATCAGCCGAGTGGTTCTTGTGGGAGAACAACTCCATTTGGCTCACTAACTTCACACACCATCAGGCTTCCAAGCAGCTCTCAAGGAAACTCAGTTTTCACACTCTATGCTTAGTGCTCTTTGTATGGCTAGGACTGAAATGAACCTGGTAGAGCATCCCACACAAACGAATGCTCCACTTGCGGGTTTCACATGCCACCAACTCCACATTCACAGGCAACTTCAGCGCCACAGCCGTTTTCAGATAGCCCTCAATACAAAGGCTCTAGACGCAAATATTGGTGTGAGAGCTAATTCAATCAAGGAAACACTGCATGTTGGTGAAGGGCATATTGAAGAAGAATCAGCCGAGTGGTTCTTGTGGGAGAACAACTCCATTTGGCTCACTAACTTCACACACCATCAGGCTTCCAAGCAGCTCTCAAGGAAACTCAGTTTTCACACTCTATGCTTAGTGCCCTTTGAGTGCATTATCTAGGAATGAACCTGGTAGAGCATCCCACACAAACGAGTGTTCCACATGCGGGTTTCACATGCCACCAACTCCACATTCACAGGCAACTTCAGCGCCACAGCCGTTTTCAGATAGCCCTCAATGCAAAGGCTCTAGACGCAAATATTGGTGTGAGAGCTAATTCAATCAAGAAAACACTGCAAGTTGGTGAAGGGCATATTGAAGAAGAATCAGCCGAGTTGTTCTTGTGGGAGAACAACTCCATTTGGCTCACTAACTTCACACACCATCAGGCTTCCAAGCAGCTCTCAAGGAAACTCAGTTTTCACACTCTATGCTTAGTGCTCTTTGTGTGCCTAGGACTGAAATGAAGCTTGGTCAGGATCCAACACAAACGAATGCTCCACATGCGCCTTCACATGCCACCAACTCCAGATTCACAGGCAACTTCAGCGCCACAGCCGTTTTCAGATAGCCCTCAATGCAAAGGCTCTAGACGCAAATATTGGTGTGAGAGCTAATTCAATCAAGGAAACACTGCATGTTGGTGAAGGGCATATTGAAGAAGAATCAGCCGAGTGGTTCTTGTGGGAGAACAACTCCATTTGGCTCACTAACTTCACACACCATCAGGTTTCCAAGCAGCTCTCAAGGAAACTCAGTTTTCACACTCTATGCTTAGTGCCCTTTGAGTGCCTAGGATTGAAATGAAGCTTGGAGAGCATCCCACATAAACGAATGCTCCACATGCGGGTTTCACATGCCACCAACTCCAGATTCACAGGCAACTTCAGCGCCACAGCCGTTTTCAGATAGCCCTCAATGCAAAGGCTCTAGACGCAAATATTGGTGTGAGAGCTAATTCAATCAAGGAAACACTGCATGTTGGTGAAGGGCATATTGAAGAAGGATCAGCCGAGTGGTTCTTGTGGGAGAACAACTCCATTTGGCTCACTAACTTCACACACCATCAGGCTTCCAAGCAGCTCTCAAGGAAACTCAGTTTTCACACTCTATGCTTAGTGCCCTTTGAGTGCATTATCTAGGAATGAACCTGGTAGAGCATCCCACACAAACGAATGCTCCACATGCGGGTTTCACATGCCACCAACTCCACATTCACAGGCAACTTCAGCGCCACAGCCGTTTTCAGATAGCCCTCAAAGCAAAGGCTCTAGACGCAAATATTTGTGTGAGAGCTAATTCAATCAAGGAAACACTGCATGTTGGTGAAGGGCATATTGAAGAAGGATCAGCCGAGTGGTTCTTGTGGGAGAACAACTCCATTTGGCTCACTAACTTCACACACCATCAGGCTTCCAAGCAGCTCTCAAGGAAACTCAGTTTTCACACTCTATGCTTAGTGCCCTTTGAGTGCATTATCTAGGAATGAACATGGTAGAGCATCCCACACGTACGAATGCTCCACTTGCGGGTTTCACATGCCACCAACTCCACATTCACAGGCAACTTCAGCGCCACAGCCGTTTTCAGATAGCCCTCAATGCAAAGGCTCTAGACGCAAATATTGGTGTGAGAGCTAATTCAATCAAGGAAACACTGCATGTTGGTGAAGGGCATATTGAAGAAGGATCAGCCGAGTGGTTCTTGTGGGAGAACAACTCCATTTGGCTCACTAACTTCACACACCATCAGGCTTCCAAGCAGCTCTCAAGGAAACTCAGTTTTCACACTCTATGCTTAGTGCCCTTTGAGTGCCTAGGACTGAAATGAAGCTAGGAGAGCATCCGACATAAACGAATGCTCCACATGCGGGTTTCACATGCCACCAACTCCACATTCACAGGCAACTTCAGCGCCACAGCCGTTTTCAGATAGCCCTCAATGCAAAGGCTCTAGACGCAAATATTGGTGTGAGAGCTAATTCAATCAAGGAAACACTGCATGTTGGTGAAGGGCATATTGAAGAAGGATCAGCCGAGTGGTTCTTGTGGGAGAACAACTCCATTTGGCTCACTAACTTCACACACCATCAGGCTTCCAAGCAGCTCTCAAGGAAACTCAGTTTTCACACTCTATGCTTAGTGCCCTTTGAGTGCATTATCTAGGAATGAACCTGGTAGAGCATCCCACACGTACGAATGCTCCACTTGCGGGTTTCACATGCCACCAACTCCACATTCACAGGCAACTTCAGCGCCACAGCCGTTTTCAGATAGCCCTCAATGCAAAGGCTCTAGACGCAAATATTGGTGTGAGAGCTAATTCAATCAAGGAAACACTGCATGTTGGTGAAGGGCATATTGAAGAAGGATCAGCCTAGTGGTTCTTGTGGGAGAACAACTCCATTTGGCTCACTAACTTCACACACCATCAGGCTTCCAAGCAGCTCTCAAGGAAACTCAGTTTTCACACTCTATGCTTAGTGCCCTTTGAGTGCCTAGGACTGAAATGAAGCTAGGAGAGCATCCGACATAAACGAATGCTCCACATGCGGGTTTCACATGCCACCAACTCCACATTCACAGGCAACTTCAGCGCCACAGCCGTTTTCAGATAGCCCTCAATGCAAAGGCTCTAGACGCAAATATTGGTGTGAGAGCTAATTCAATCAAGGAAACACTGCATGTTGGTGAAGGGCATATTGAAGAAGGATCAGCCGAGTGGTTCTTGTGGGAGAACAACTCCATTTGGCTCACTAACTTCACACACCATCAGGCTTCCAAGCAGCTCTCAAGGAAACTCAGTTTTCACACTCTATGCTTAGTGCCCTTTGAGTGCATTATCTAGGAATGAACATGGTAGAGCATCCCACACGTACGAATGCTCCACATGCGGGTTTCACATGCCACCAACTCCACATTCACACGCAACTTCAGCGCCACAGCCGTTTTCAGATAGCCCTCAATACAAAGGCTCTAGACGCAAATATTGGTGTGAGAGCTAATTCAATCAAGGAAACACTGCATGTTGGTGAAGGGCATATTGAAGAAGAATCAGCCGAGTGGTTCTTGTGGGAGAACAACTCCATTTGGCTCACTAACTTCACACACCATCAGGTTTCCAAGCAGCTCTCAAGGAAACTCAGTTTTCACACTCTATGCTTAGTGCCCTTTGAGTGCATTATCTAGGAATGAACCTGGTAGAGCATCCCACACAAACGAATGCTCCACATGCGGGTTTCACATGCCACCAACTCCACATTCACAGGCAACTTCAGCGCCACAGCCGTTTTCAGATAGCCCTCAATGCAAAGGCTCTAGACGCAAATATTGGTGTGAGAGCTAATTCAATCAAGGAAACACTGCATGTTGGTGAAGGGCATATTGAAGAAGAATCAGCTGAGTGGTTCTTGTGGGAGAACAACTCCATTTGGCTCACTAACTTCACACACCATCAGGCTTCCAAGCAGCTCTCAAGGAAACTCAGTTTTCACACGCTATGGTTAGTGCCCTTTGAGTGCCTAGGAGTGAAATGAAGCTTGGAGAGCATCCCACATAAACGAATGCTCCACATGCGGGTTTCACATGCCACCAACTCCACATTCACAGGCAACTTCAGCGCCACAGCTGTTTTCAGATAGCCCTCAATGCAAAGGCTCTAGACGCAAATATTGGCGTGAGAGCTAATTCAATCAAGGAAACACTGCATGTTGGTGAAGGGCATATTGAAGAAGGATCAGCCGAGTGGTTCTTGTGGGAGAACAACTCCATTTGGCTCACTAACTTCACACACCATCAGGCTTCCAAGCAGCTCTCAAGGAAACTCCGTTTTCACACTCTATGTTTAGTGCCCTTTGAGTGCATTATCTAGGAATGAACCTGGTAGAGCATCCCACAAAAACGAATGCTCCACATGCGGGTTTCACATGCCACCAACTCCACATTCACACGCAACTTCAGCGCCACAGCCGTTTTCAGATAGCCCTCAATACAAAGGCTCTAGACGCAAATATTGGTGTGAGAGCTAATTCAATCAAGGAAACACTGCATGTTGGTGAAGGGCATATTGAAGAAGAATCAGCCGAGTGGTTCTTGTGGGAGAACAACTCCATTTGGCTCACTAACTTCACACACCATCAGGTTTCCAAGCAGCTCTCAAGGAAACTCAGTTTTCACACTCTATGCTTAGTGCCCTTTGAGTGCATTATCTAGGAATGAACCTGGTAGAGCATCCCACACAAACGAATGCTCCACATGCGGGTTTCACATGCCACCAACTCCACATTCACAGGCAACTTCAGCGCCACAGCCGTTTTCAGATAGCCCTCAATGCAAAGGCTCTAGACGCAAATATTGGTGTGAGAGCTAATTCAATCAAGGAAACACTGCATGTTGGTGAAGGGCATATTGAAGAAGAATCAGCTGAGTGGTTCTTGTGGGAGAACAACTCCATTTGGCTCACTAACTTCACACACCATCAGGCTTCCAAGCAGCTCTCAAGGAAACTCAGTTTTCACACGCTATGGTTAGTGCCCTTTGAGTGCCTAGGAGTGAAATGAAGCTTGGAGAGCATCCCACATAAACGAATGCTCCACATGCGGGTTTCACATGCCACCAACTCCACATTCACAGGCAACTTCAGCGCCACAGCTGTTTTCAGATAGCCCTCAATGCAAAGGCTCTAGACGCAAATATTGGCGTGAGAGCTAATTCAATCAAGGAAACACTGCATGTTGGTGAAGGGCATATTGAAGAAGGATCAGCCGAGTGGTTCTTGTGGGAGAACAACTCCATTTGGCTCACTAACTTCACACACCATCAGGCTTCCAAGCAGCTCTCAAGGAAACTCCGTTTTCACACTCTATGTTTAGTGCCCTTTGAGTGCATTATCTAGGAATGAACCTGGTAGAGCATCCCACAAAAACGAATGCTCCACATGCGGGTTTCACATGCCACCAACTCCACATTCACAGGCAACTTCAGCGCCACAGCCGTTTTCAGATAGCCCTCAATGCAAAGGCTCTAGACGCAAATATTGGTGTGAGAGCTAATTCAATCAAGGAAACACTGCATGTTGGTGAAGGGCATATTGAAGAAGGATCAGCCGAGTGGTTCTTGTGGGAGAACAACTCCATTTGGCTCACTAACTTCACACACCATCAGGTTTCCAAGCAGTTCTCAAGGAAACTCAGTTTTCACACTCTATGCTTAGTGCCCTTTGAGTGCATTATCTAGGAATGAACCTGGTAGAGCATCCCACACAAACGAATGCTCCACATGCGGGTTTCACATGCCACCAACTCCACATTCACAGGCAACTTCAGCGCCACAGCCGTTTTCAGATAGCCCTCAAAGCAAAGGCTCTAGACGCAAATATTTGTGTGAGAGCTAATTCAATCAAAGAAACACTGCATGTTGGTGAAGGGCATATTGAAGAAGGATCAGCCGAGTGGTTCTTGTGGGAGAACAACTCCATTTGGCTCACTAACTTCACACACCATCAGGCTTCCAAGCAGCTCTCAAGGAAACTCAGTTTTCACACTCTATGCTTAGTGCTCTTTGTGTGCCTAGGACTGAAATGAAGCTTGGTCAGGATCCAACACAAACGAATGCTCCACATGCGGGTTTCACATGCCACCAACTCCAGATTCACAGGCAACTTCAGCGCCACAGCCGTTTTCAGATAGCCCTCAATGCAAAGGCTCTAGACGCAAATATTGGTGTGAGAGCTAATTCAATCAAGGAAACACTGCATGTTGGTGAAGGGCATATTGAAGAAGAATCAGCCGAGTGGTTCTTGTGGGAGAACAACTCCATTTGGCTCACTAACTTCACACACCATCAGGCTTCCAAGCAGCTCTCAAGGAAACTCAGTTTTCACACTCTATGCTTAGTGCCCTTTGAGTGCCTAGGATTGAAATGAAGCTTGGAGAGCATCCCACATAAACGAATGCTCCACATGCGGGTTTCACATGCCACCAACTCCAGATTCACAGGCAAATTCAGCGCCACAGCCGTTTTCAGATAGCCCTCAATGCAAAGGCTCTAGACGCAAATATTGGTGTGAGAGCTAATTCAATCAAGGAAACACTGCATGTTGGTGAAGGGCATATTGAAGAAGGATCAGCCGAGTGGTTCTTGTGGGAGAACAACTCCATTTGGCTCACTAACTTCACACACCATCAGGCTTCCAAGCAGCTCTCAAGGAAACTCAGTTTTCACACTCTATGCTTAGTGCCCTTTGAGTGCATTATCTAGGAATGAACCTGGTAGAGCATCCCACACAAACGAATGCTCCACATGCGGGTTTCACATGCCACCAACTCCACATTCACAGGCAACTTCAGCGCCACAGCCGTTTTCAGATAGCCCTCAAAGCAAAGGCTCTAGACGCAAATATTTGTGTGAGAGCTAATTCAATCAAGGAAACACTGCATGTTGGTGAAGGGCATATTGAAGAAGGATCAGCCGAGTGGTTCTTGTGGGAGAACAACTCCATTTGGCTCACTAACTTCACACACCATCAGGCTTCCAAGCAGCTCTCAAGGAAACTCAGTTTTCACACTCTATGCTTAGTGCCCTTTGAGTGCCTAGGATTGAAATGAAGCTTGGAGAGCATCCCACATAAACGAATGCTCCACATGCGGGTTTCACATGCCACCAACTCCAGATTCACAGGCAAATTCAGCGCCACAGCCGTTTTCAGATAGCCCTCAATGCAAAGGCTCTAGACGCAAATATTGGTGTGAGAGCTAATTCAATCAAGGAAACACTGCATGTTGGTGAAGGGCATATTGAAGAAGGATCAGCCGAGTGGTTCTTGTGGGAGAACAACTCCATTTGGCTCACTAACTTCACACACCATCAGGCTTCCAAGCAGCTCTCAAGGAAACTCAGTTTTCACACTCTATGCTTAGTGCCCTTTGAGTGCATTATCTAGGAATGAACCTGGTAGAGCATCCCACACAAACGAATGCTCCACATGCGGGTTTCACATGCCACCAACTCCACATTCACAGGCAACTTCAGCGCCACAGCCGTTTTCAGATAGCCCTCAATGCAAAGGCTCTAGACGCAAATATTGGTGTGAGAGCTAATTCAATCAAGGAAACACTGCATGTTGGTGAAGGGCATATTGAAGAAGGATCAGCCGAGTGGTTCTTGTGGGAGAACAACTCCATTTGGCTCACTAACTTCACACACCATCAGGCTTCCAAGCAGCTCTCAAGGAAACTCAGTTTTCACACTCTATGCTTAGTGCCCTTTGAGTGCATTATCTAGGAATGAACCTGGTAGAGCATCCCACACAAACGAATGCTCCACATGCGGGTTTCACATGCCACCAACTCCACATTCACAGGCAACTTCAGCGCCACAGCCGTTTTCAGATAGCCCTCAATGCAAAGGCTCTAGACGCAAATATTGGTGTGAGAGCTAATTCAATCAAGGAAACACTGCATGTTGGTGAAGGGCATATTGAAGAAGGATCAGCCGAGTGGTTCTTGTGGGAGAACAACTCCATTTGGCTCACTAACTTCACACACCATCAGGCTTCCAAGCAGCTCTCAAGGAAACTCAGTTTTCACACTCTATGCTTAGTGCCCTTTGAGTGCCTAGGACTGAAATGAAGCTAGGAGAGCATCCGACATAAACGAATGCTCCACTTGCGGGTTTCACATGCCACCAACTCCACATTCACAGGCAACTTCAGCGCCACAGCCGTTTTCAGATAGCCCTCAATGCAAAGGCTCTAGACGCAAATATTGGTGTGAGAGCTAATTCAATCAAGGAAACACTGCATGTTGGTGAAGGGCATATTGAAGAAGGATCAGCCTAGTGGTTCTTGTGGGAGAACAACTCCATTTGGCTCACTAACTTCACACACCATCAGGCTTCCAAGCAGCTCTCAAGGAAACTCAGTTTTCACACTCTATGCTTAGTGCCCTTTGAGTGCATTATTTAGGAATGAACATGGTAGAGCATCCCACACGTACGAATGCTCCACATGCGGGTTTCACATGCCACCAACTCCACATTCACAGGCAACTTCAGCGCCACAGCCGTTTTCAGATAGCCCTCAATACAAAGGCTCTAGACGCAAATATTGGTGTGAGAGCTAATTCAATCAAGGAAACACTGCATGTTGGTGAAGGGCATATTGAAGAAGAATCAGCCGAGTGGTTCTTGTGGGAGAACAACTCCATTTGGCTCACTAACTTCACACACCATCAGGTTTCCAAGCAGCTCTCAAGGAAACTCAGTTTTCACACTCTATGTTTAGTGCCCTTTGAGTGCATTATCTAGGAATGAACCTGGTAGAGCATCCCACACAAACGAATGCTCCACATGCGGGTTTCACATGCCACCAACTCCACATTCACAGGCAACTTCAGCGCCACAGCCGTTTTCAGATAGCCCTCAATGCAAAGGCTCTAGACGCAAATATTGGTGTGAGAGCTAATTCAATCAAGGAAACACTGCATGTTGGTGAAGGGCATATTGAAGAAGAATCAGCTGAGTGGTTCTTGTGGGAGAACAACTCCATTTGGCTCACTAACTTCACACACCATCAGGCTTCCAAGCAGCTCTCAAGGAAACTCAGTTTTCACACGCTATGGTTAGTGCCCTTTGAGTGCCTAGGACTGAAATGAAGCTTGGAGAGCATCCCACATAAACGAATGCTCCACATGCGGGTTTCACATGCCACCAACTCCACATTCACAGGCAACTTCATGCGCCACAGCTGTTTTCAGATAGCCCTCAATGCAAAGGCTCTAGACGCAAATATTGGTGTGAGAGCTAATTCAATCAAGGAAACACTGCATGTTGGTGAAGGGCATATTGAAGAAGGATCAGCCGAGTGGTTCTTGTGGGAGAACAACTCCATTTGGCTCACTAACTTCACACACCATCAGGCTTCCAAGCAGCTCTCAAGGAAACTCCGTTTTCACACTCTATGTTTAGTGCCCTTTGAGTGCATTATCTAGGAATGAACCTGGTAGAGCATCCCACACAAACGAATGCTCCACATGCGGGTTTCACATGCCACCAACTCCACATTCACAGGCAACTTCAGCGCCACAACAACTTCAGCGCCACAGCCGTTTTTCAGATAGCCCTCAATGCAAAGGCTCTAGACGCAAATATTGGTGTGAGAGCTAATTCAATCAAGGAAACACTGCATGTTGGTGAAGGGCATATTGAAGAAGGATCAGCCGAGTGGTTCTTGTGGGAGAACAACTCCATTTGGCTCACTAACTTCACACACCATCAGGCTTCCAAGCAGCTCTCAAGGAAACTCAGTTTTCACACTCTATGCTTAGTGCTCTTTGTGTGCCTAGGACGGAAATGAAGCTTGGTCAGCATCCAACACAAACGAATGCTCCACATGCGGGTTTCACATGCCACCAACTCCACATTCACAGGCAACTTCAGCGCCACAGCCGTTTTTCAGATAGCCCTCAATGCAAAGGCTCTAGACGCAAATATTGGTGTGAGAGCTAATTCAATCAAGGAAACACTGCATGTTGGTGAAGGGCATATTGAAGAAGGATCAGCCGAGTGGTTCTTGTGGGAGAACAACTCCATTTGGCTCACTAACTTCACACACCATCAGGCTTCCAAGCAGCTCTCAAGGAAACTCAGTTTTCACACTCTATGCTTAGTGCCCTTTGAGTGCCTAGGACTGAAATGAAGCTTGGAGAGCATCCCACATAAACGAATGCTCCACATGCGGGTTTCACATGCCACCAACTCCACATTCACAGGCAACTTCAGCGCCACAGCCGTTTTCAGATAGCCCTCAATGCAAAGGCTCTAGACGCAAAATATTGGTGTGAGAGCTAATTCAATCAAGGAAACACTGCATGTTGGTGAAGGGCATATTGAAGAAGGATCAGCCGAGTGGTTCTTGTGGGAGAACAACTCCATTTGGCTCACTAACTTCACACACCATCAGGCTTCCAAGCAGCTCTCAAAGAAACTCAGTTTTCACACTCTATGTTTAGTGCCCTTTGAGTGCATTATCTAGGAATGAACCTGGTAGAGCATCCCACACAAACGAATGCTCCACATGCGGGTTTCACATGCCACCAACTCCACATTCACAGGCAACTTCAGCGCCACAGCCGTTTTCAGATAGCCCTCAAAGCAAAGGCTCTAGACGCAAATATTGGTGTGAGAGCTAATTCAATCAAGGAAACACTGCATGTTGGTGAAGGGCATATTGAAGAAGGATCAGCCGAGTGGTTCTTGTGGGAGAACAACTCCATTTGGCTCACTAACTTCACACACCATCAGGCTTCCAAGCAGCTCTCAAGGAAACTCAGTTTTCACACTCTATGCTTAGTGCTCTTTGTGTGCCTAGGACTGAAATGAAGCTTGGTCAGGATCCAACACAAACGAATGCTCCACATGCGGGTTTCACATGCCACCAACTCCACATTCACAGGCAACTTCAGCGCCACAGCCGTTTTCAGATAGCCCTCAATGCAAAGGCTCTAGACGCAAATATTGGTGTGAGAGCTAATTCAATCAAGGAAAACACTGCATGTTGGTGAAGGGCATATTGAAGAAGAATCAGCCGAGTGGTTCTTGTGGGAGAACAACTCCATTTGGCTCACTAACTTCACACACCATCAGGCTTCCAAGCAGCTCTCAAGGAAACTCAGTTTTCACACTCTATGCTTAGTGCCCTTTGAGTGCCTAGGATTGAAATGAAGCTTGGAGAGCATCCCACATAAACGAATGCTCCACATGCGGGTTTCACATGCCACCAACTCCAGATTCACAGGCAAATTCAGCGCCACAGCCGTTTTCAGATAGCCCTCAATGCAAAGGCTCTAGACGCAAATATTGGTGTGAGAGCTAATTCAATCAAGGAAACACTGCATGTTGGTGAAGGGCATATTGAAGAAGGATCAGCCGAGTGGTTCTTGTGGGAGAACAACTCCATTTGGCTCACTAACTTCACACACCATCAGGCTTCCAAGCAGCTCTCAAGGAAACTCCGTTTTCACACTCTATGCTTAGTGCCCTTTGAGTGCATTATCTAGGAATGAACCTGGTAGAGCATCCCACACAAACGAATGCTCCACATGCGGGTTTTCACATGCCACCAACTCCACATTCACAGGCAACTTCAGCGCCACAGCCGTTTTCAGATAGCCCTCAAAGCAAAGGCTCTAGACGCAAAATATTTGTGTGAGAGCTAATTCAATCAAGGAAAACACTGCATGTTGGTGAAGGGCATATTGAAGAAGGATCAGCCGAGTGGTTCTTGTGGGAGAACAACTCCATTTGGCTCACTAACTTCACACACCATCAGGCTTCCAAGCAGCTCTCAAGGAAACTCAGTTTCCACACTCTATGCTTAGTGCCCTTTGAGTGCCTAGGATTGAAATGAAGCTTGGAGAGCATCCCACATAAACGAATGCTCCACATGCGGGTTTCACATGCCACCAACTCCAGATTCACAGGCAAATTCAGCGCCACAGCCGTTTTCAGATAGCCCTCAATGCAAAGGCTCTAGACGCAAATATTGGTGTGAGAGCTAATTCAATCAAGGAAAACACTGCATGTTGGTGAAGGGCATATTGAAGAAGGATCAGCCGAGTGGTTCTTGTGGGAGAACAACTCCATTTGGCTCACTAACTTCACACACCATCAGGCTTCCAAGCAGCTCTCAAGGAAACTCAGTTTTTCACACTCTATGCTTAGTGCCCTTTGAGTGCATTATCTAGGAATGAACCTGGTAGAGCATCCCACACAAACGAATGCTCCACATGCGGGTTTCACATGCCACCAACTCCACATTCACAGGCAACTTCAGCGCCACAGCCGTTTTCAGATAGCCCTCAAAGCAAAGGCTCTAGACGCAAATATTTGTGTGAGAGCTAATTCAATCAAGGAAACACTGCATGTTGGTGAAGGGCATATTGAAGAAGGATCAGCCGAGTGGTTCTTGTGGGAGAACAACTCCATTTGGCTCACTAACTTCACACACCATCAGGCTTCCAAGCAGCTCTCAAGGAAAACTCAGTTTTCACACTCTATGCTTAGTGCCCTTTGAGTGCATTATCTAGGAATGAACATGGTAGAGCATCCCACACGTACGAATGCTCCACTTGCGGGTTTCACATGCCACCAACTCCACATTCACAGGCAACTTCAGCGCCACAGCCGTTTTCAGATAGCCCTCAATGCAAAGGCTCTAGACGCAAATATTGGTGTGAGAGCTAATTCAATCAAGGAAACACTGCATGTTGGTGAAGGGCATATTGAAGAAGGATCAGCCGAGTGGTTCTTGTGGGAGAACAACTCCATTTGGCTCACTAACTTCACACACCATCAGGCTTCCAAGCAGCTCTCAAGGAAAACTCAGTTTTCACACTCTATGCTTAGTGCCCTTTGAGTGCATTATCTAGGAATGAACCTGGTAGAGCATCCCACACAAACGAATGA
>NW_026698395.1:0-33304 GCF_030435755.1 Ochotona princeps
TTCATTCCTAGATAATGCACTCAAAGGGCACTAAGCATAGAGTGTGAAAACTGAGTTTCCTTGAGAGCTGTTTGGAAGCCTGATGGTGTGTGAAGTTAGTGAGCCAAATGGAGTTGTTCTCCCACAAGAACCACTCGGCTGATCCTTCTTCAATATGCCCTTCACCAACAGGCAGTGTTTCCTTGATTGAATTAGCTCTCACACCAATATTTGCTTCTAGAGCCTTTGCATTGAGGGCTATCTGAAAACGGCTGTGGCGCTGAAGTTGCCTGTGAATGTGGAGTTGGTGGCATGTGAAACCCGCATGTGGAGCATTCGTTTGTGTGGGATGCTCTACCAGGTTCATTCCTAGATAATGCACTCAAAGGGCACTAAGCATAGAGTGTGAAAACTGA
Source organism: Ochotona princeps (assembly GCF_030435755.1). Lineage (NCBI taxonomy): Eukaryota > Metazoa > Chordata > Mammalia > Lagomorpha > Ochotonidae > Ochotona > Ochotona princeps. The sequence continues at coordinate 396 of NW_026698395.1, forward strand.
GTTTCCTTGAGAGCTGCTTGGAAGCCTGATGGTGTGTGAAGTTAGTGAGCCAAATGGAGTTGTTCTCCCACAAGAACCACTCGGCTGATCCTTCTTCAATATGCCCTTCACCAACATGCAGTGTTTCCTTGATTGAATTAGCTCTCACACCAATATTTGCGTCTAGAGCCTTTGCATTGAGGGCTATCTGAAAACGGCTGTGGCGCTGAAGTTGCCTGTGAATGTGGAGTTGGTGGCATGTGAAACCCGCATGTGGAGCATTCGTTTGTGTGCGATGCTCTACCAGGTTCATTTCAGTCCTGGGCACACAAAGAGCACTAAGCATAGAGTGTGAAAACTGAGTTTCCTTGAGAGCTGCTTGGAAGCCTGATGGTGTGTGAAGTTAGTGAGCCAAATGGAGTTGTTCTCCCACAAGAACCACTCGGCTGATCCTTCTTCAATATGCCCTTCACCAACATGCAGTGTTTCCTTGATTGAATTAGCTCTCACACCAATATTTGCGTCTAGAGCCTTTGCATTGAGGGCTATCTGAAAACGGCTGTGGCGCTGAAGTTGCCTGTGAATGTGGAGTTGGTGGCATGTGAAACCCGCATGTGGAGCATTCGTTTGTGTGCGACGCTCTACCAGGTTCATTCCTAGATAATGCACTCAAAGGGCACTAAGCATAGAGTGTGAAAACTGAGTTTCCTTGAGAGCTGCTTGGAAGCCTGATGGTGTGTGAAGTTAGTGAGCCAAATGGAGTTGTTCTCCCACAAGAACCACTCGGCTGATCCTTCTTCAATATGCCCTTCACCAACATGCAGTGTTTCCTTGATTGAATTAGCTCTCACACCAATATTTGCGTCTAGAGCCTTTGCATTGAGGGCTATTTGAAAACGGCTGTGGCGCTGAAGTTGCCTGTGAATGTGGAGTTGGTGGCATGTGAAACCCGCATGTGGAGCATTCGTTTGTGTGGGATGCTCTACCAGGTTCATTCCTAGATAATGCACTCAAAGGGTACTAAGCATAGAGTGTGAAAACTGAGTTTCCTTGAGAGCTGTTTGGAAGCCTGATGGTGTGTGAAGTTAGTGAGCCAAATGGAGTTGTTCTCCCACAAGAACCACTCGGCTGATCCTTCTTCAATATGCCCTTCACCAACATGCAGTGTTTCCTTGATTGAATTAGCTCTCACACCAATATTTGCGTCTAGAGCCTTTGCATTGAGGGCTATCTGAAAACGGCTGTGGCGCTGAAGTTGCCTGTGAATGTGGAGTTGGTGGCATGTGAAACCCGCATGTGGAGCATTCGTTTGTGTGCGATGCTCTACCAGGTTCATTTCAGTCCTAGCCATACAAAGGGCACTAAGCATAGAGTGTGAAAACTGAGTTTCCTTGAGAGCTGCTTGGAAGCCTGATGGTGTGTGAAGTTAGTGAGCCAAATGGAGTTGTTCTCCCACAAGAACCACTCGGCTGATCCTTCTTCAATATGCCCTTCACCAACATGCAGTGTTTCCTTGATTGAATTAGCTCTCACACCAATATTTGCATCTAGAGCCTTTGCATTGAGGGCTATCTGAAAACGGCTGTGGCGCTGAAGTTGCCTGTGAATGTGGAGTTGGTGGCATGTGAAACCCGCATGTGGAGCATTCGTTTGTGTGGGATGCTCTACCAGGTTCATTTCAGTCCTAGCCATACAAAGGGCACTAAGCATAGAGCGTGAAAACTGAGTTTCCTTGAGAGCTGCTTGGAAGCCTGATGGTGTGTGAAGTTAGTGAGCCAAATGGAGTTGTTCTCCCACAAGAACCACTCGGCTGATCCTTCTTCAATATGCCCTTCACCAACATGCAGTGTTTCCTTGATTGAATTAGCTCTCACACCAATATTTGCGTCTAGAGCCTGTGCATTGAGGGCTATCTGAAAACGGCTGTGGCGCTGAAGTTGCCTGTGAATGTGGAGTTGGTGGCATGTGAAACCCGCATGTGGAGCATTCGTTTGTGTGGGATGCTCTACCAGGTTCATTCCTAGATAATGCACTCAAAGGGCACTAAGCATAGAGTGTGAAAACTGAGTTTCCTTGAGAGCTGCTTGGAAGCCTGATGGTGTGTGAAGTTAGTGAGCCAAATGGAGTTGTTCTCCCACAAGAACCACTCGGCTGATCCTTCTTCAGTATGCCCTTCACCAACATGCAGTGTTTCCTTGATTGAATTAGCTCTCACACCAATATTTGCGTCTAGAGCCTTTGCATTGAGGGCTCTCTGAAAACGCCTGTGGCGCTGAAGTTGCCTGTGAATGTGGAGTTGGTGGCATGTGAAACCCGCATGTGGAGCATTCGTTTGTGTGGGATGCTCTACCAGGTTCATTCCTAGATAATGCACTCAAAGGGCACTAAGCATAGAGTGTGAAAACTGAGTTTCCTTGAGAGCTGCTTGGAAGCCTGATGGTGTGTGAAGTTAGTGAGCCAAATGGAGTTGTTCTCCCACAAGAACCACTCGGCTGATCCTTCTTCAATATGCCCTTCACCAACATGCAGTGTTTCCTTGATTGAATTAGCTCTCACACCAATATTTGCGTCTAGAGCCTTTGCATTGAGGGCTATCTGAAAACGGCTGTGGCGCTGAAGTTTCCTGTGAATGTGGAGTTGGTGGCATGTGAAACCTGCATGTCGAGCATTCATTTGTGTGGGATGCTCTACCAGGTTCATTCCTAGATAATGCACTCAAAGGGCACTAAGCATAGAGTGTGAAAACTGAGTTTCCTTGAGAGCTGCTTGGAAGCCTGATGGTGTGTGAAGTTAGTGAGCCAAATGGAGTTGTTCTCCCACAAGAACCACTCGGCTGATCCTTCTTCAATATGCCCTTCACCAACAGGCAGTGTTTCCTTGATTGAATTAGCTCTCACACCAATATTTGCGTCTAGAGCCTTTGCATTGAGGGCTATCTGAAAACGGCTGTGGCGCTGAAGTTGCCTGTGAATGTGGAGTTGGTGGCATGTGAAACCCGCATGTGGAGCATTCGTTTGTGTGGGATGCTCTACCAGGTTCATTCCTAGATAATGCACTCAAAGGGCACTAAGCATAGAGTGTGAAAACTGAGTTTCCTTGAGAGCTGCTTGGAAGCCTGATGGTGTGTGAAGTTAGTGAGCCAAATGGAGTTGTTCTCCCACAAGAACCACTCGGCTGATCCTTCTTCAATATGCCCTTCACCAACATGCAGTGTTTCCTTGATTGAATTAGCTCTCACACCAATATTTGCGTCTAGAGCCTTTGCATTGAGGGCTATCTGAAAACGGCTGTGGCGCTGAAGTTGCCTGTGAATGTGGAGTTGGTGGCATGTGAAACCCGCATGTGGAGCATTCGTTTGTGTGGGATGCTGTACCAGGTTCATTTCAGTCCTAGCCATACAAAGCTCACTAAGCATAGAGTGTGAAAACTGAGTTTCCTTGAGAGCTGCTTGGAAGCCTGATGGTGTGTGAAGTTAGTGAGCCAAATGGAGTTGTTCTCCCACAAGAACCACTCGGCTGATCCTTCTTCAATATGCCCTTCACCAACATGCAGTGTTTCCTTGATTGAATTAGCTCTCACACCAATATTTGCTTCTAGAGCCTTTGCATTGAGGGCTATCTGAAAACGGCTGTGGCGCTGAAGTTTCCTGTGAATGTGGGGTTGGTGGCATGTGAAACCCGCATGTGGAGCATTCGTTTGTGTGGGATGCTCTACCAGGTTCATTCCTAGATAATGCACTCAAAGGGCACTAAGCATAGAGTGTGAAAACTGAGTTTCCTTGAGAGCTGCTTGGAAGCCTGATGGTGTGTGAAGTTAGTGAGCCAAATGGAGTTGTTCTCCCACAAGAACCACTCGGCTGATCCTTCTTCAATATGCCCTTCACCAACATGCAGTGTTTCCTTGATTGAATTAGCTCTCACACCAATATTTGCGTCTAGAGCCTTTGCATTGAGGGCTATCTGAAAACGGCTGTGGCGCTGAAGTTTCCTGTGAATGTGGAGTTGGTGGCATGTGAAACCTGCATGTGGAGCATTCATTTGTGTGGGATGCTCTACCAGGTTCATTCCTAGATAATGCACTCAAAGGGCACTAAGCATAGAGTGTGAAAACTGAGTTTCCTTGAGAGCTGCTTGGAAGCCTGATGGTGTGTGAAGTTAGTGAGCCAAATGGAGTTGTTCTCCCACAAGAACCACTCGGCTGATCCTTCTTCAATATGCCCTTCACCAACAGGCAGTGTTTCCTTGATTGAATTAGCTCTCACACCAATATTTGCGTCTAGAGCCTTTGCATTGAGGGCTATCTGAAAACGGCTGTGGCGCTGAAGTTGCCTGTGAATGTGGAGTTGGTGGCATGTGAAACCCGCATGTGGAGCATTCATTTGTGTGGGATGCTGTACCAGGTTCATTTCAGTCCTAGCCATACAAAGCTCACTAAGCATAGAGTGTGAAAACTGAGTTTCCTTGAGAGCTGCTTGGAAGCCTGATGGTGTGTGAAGTTAGTGAGCCAAATGGAGTTGTTCTCCCACAAGAACCACTCGGCTGATCCTTCTTCAATATGCCCTTCACCAACATGCAGTGTTTCCTTGATTGAATTAGCTCTCACACCAATATTTGCTTCTAGAGCCTTTGCATTGAGGGCTATCTGAAAACGGCTGTGGCGCTGAAGTTTCCTGTGAATGTGGGGTTGGTGGCATGTGAAACCCGCATGTGGAGCATTCGTTTGTGTGGGATGCTCTACCAGGTTCATTCCTAGATAATGCACTCAAAGGGCACTAAGCATAGAGTGTGAAAACTGAGTTTCCTTGAGAGCTGCTTGGAAGCCTGATGGTGTGTGAAGTTAGTGAGCCAAATGGAGTTGTTCTCCCACAAGAACCACTCGGCTGATCCTTCTTCAATATGCCCTTCACCAACATGCAGTGTTTCCTTGATTGAATTAGCTCTCACACCAATATTTGCGTCTAGAGCCTTTGCATTGAGGGCTATCTGAAAACGGCTGTGGCGCTGAAGTTGCCTGTGAATGTGGAGTTGGTGGCATGTGAAACCCGCATGTGCAGCATTCGTTTGTGTGGGATGCTCTACCAGGTTCATTCCTAGATAATGCACTCAAAGGGCACTAAGCATAGAGTGTGAAAACTGAGTTTCCTTGAGAGCTGCTTGGAAGCCTGATGGTGTGTGAAGTTAGTGAGCCAAATGGAGTTGTTCTCCCACAAGAACCACTCGGCTGATCCTTCTTCAATATGCCCTTCACCAACATGCAGTGTTTTCTTGATTGAATTAGCTCTCACACCAATATTTGCGTCTAGAGCCTTTGCATTGAGGGCTATCTGAAAACGGCTGTGGCGCTGAAGTTGCCTGTGAATGTGGAGTTGGTGGCATGTGAAACCCGCATGTGGAGCATTCGTTTGTGTGGGATGCTCTACCAGGTTCATTCCTAGATAATGCACTCAAAGGGCACTAAGCATAGAGTGTGAAAACTGAGTTTCCTTGAGAGCTGCTTGGAAGCCTGATGGTGTGTGAAGTTAGTGAGTCAAATGGAGTTGTTCTCCCACAAGAACCACTCGGCTGATCCTTCTTCAATATGCCCTTCACCAACATGCAGTGTTTCCTTGATTGAATTAGCTCTCACACCAATATTTGCGTCTAGAGCCTTTGCATTGAGGGCTATCTGAAAACGGCTGTTTCGCTGAAGTTGCCTGTGAATGTGGAGTTGGTGGCATGTGAAACCCGCATGTGGAGCATTCGTTTGTGTGTGATGCTCTACCAGGTTCATTTCAGTCCTAGCCATACAAAGGGCACTAAGCATAGAGTGTGAAAACTGAGTTTCCTTGCGAGTTGCTTGGAAGCCTGATGGTGTGTGAAGTTAGTGAGCCAAATGGAGTTGTTCTCCCACAAGAACCACTCGGCTGATCCTTCTTCAATATGCCCTTCACCAACATGCAGTGTTTCCTTGATTGAATTAGCTCTCACACCAATATTTGCGTCTAGAGCCTTTGCATTGAGGGCTATCTGAAAACGGCTGTGGCGCTGAAGTTGCCTGTGAATGTGGAGTTGGTGGCATGTGAAACCCGCATGTGGAGCATTCGTTTGTGTGGGATGCTCTACCAGGTTCATTCCTAGATAATGCACTCAAAGGGCACTAAGCATAGAGTGTGAAAACTGAGTTTCCTTGAGAGCTGCTTGGAAGCCTGATGGTGTGTGAAGTTAGTGAGCCAAATGGAGTTGTTCTCCCACAAGAACCACTCGGCTGATCCTTCTTCAATATGCCCTTCACCAACATGCAGTGTTTCCTTGATTGAATTAGCTCTCACACCAATATTTGCGTCTAGAGCCTTTGCATTGAGGGCTATCTGAAAACGGCTGTGGCGCTGAAGTTGCCTGTGAATGTGGAGTTGGTGGCATGTGAAACCCGCATGTGGAGCATTCGTTTGTGTGGGATGCTCTACCAGGTTCATTCCTAGATAATGCACTCAAAGGGCACTAAGCATAGAGTGTGAAAACTGAGTTTCCTTGAGAGCTGTTTGGAAGCCTGATGGTGTGTGAAGTTAGTGAGCCAAATGGAGTTGTTCTCCCACAAGAACCACTCGGCTGATCCTTCTTCAATATGCCCTTCACCAACAGGCAGTGTTTCCTTGATTGAATTAGCTCTCACACCAATATTTGCTTCTAGAGCCTTTGCATTGAGGGCTATCTGAAAACGGCTGTGGCGCTGAAGTTGCCTGTGAATGTGGAGTTGGTGGCATGTGAAACCCGCATGTGGAGCATTCGTTTGTGTGGGATGCTCTACCAGGTTCATTCCTAGATAATGCACTCAAAGGGCACTAAGCATAGAGTGTGAAAACTGAGTTTCCTTGAGAGCTGCTTGGAAGCCTGATGGTGTGTGAAGTTAGTGAGCCAAATGGAGTTGTTCTCCCACAAGAACCACTCGGCTGATCCTTCTTCAATATGCCCTTCACCAACATGCAGTGTTTCCTTGATTGAATTAGCTCTCACACCAATATTTGCGTCTAGAGCCTTTGCATTGAGGGCTATCTGAAAACGGCTGTGGCGCTGAAGTTGCCTGTGAATGTGGAGTTGGTGGCATGTGAAACCCGCATGTGGAGCATTCGTTTGTGTGCGATGCTCTACCAGGTTCATTTCAGTCCTGGGCACACAAAGAGCACTAAGCATAGAGTGTGAAAACTGAGTTTCCTTGAGAGCTGCTTGGAAGCCTGATGGTGTGTGAAGTTAGTGAGCCAAATGGAGTTGTTCTCCCACAAGAACCACTCGGCTGATCCTTCTTCAATATGCCCTTCACCAACATGCAGTGTTTCCTTGATTGAATTAGCTCTCACACCAATATTTGCGTCTAGAGCCTTTGCATTGAGGGCTATCTGAAAACGGCTGTGGCGCTGAAGTTGCCTGTGAATGTGGAGTTGGTGGCATGTGAAACCCGCATGTGGAGCATTCGTTTGTGTGCGACGCTCTACCAGGTTCATTCCTAGATAATGCACTCAAAGGGCACTAAGCATAGAGTGTGAAAACTGAGTTTCCTTGAGAGCTGCTTGGAAGCCTGATGGTGTGTGAAGTTAGTGAGCCAAATGGAGTTGTTCTCCCACAAGAACCACTCGGCTGATCCTTCTTCAATATGCCCTTCACCAACATGCAGTGTTTCCTTGATTGAATTAGCTCTCACACCAATATTTGCGTCTAGAGCCTTTGCATTGAGGGCTATCTGAAAACGGCTGTGGCGCTGAAGTTGCCTGTGAATGTGGAGTTGGTGGCATGTGAAACCCGCATGTGGAGCATTCGTTTGTGTGGGATGCTCTACCAGGTTCATTCCTAGATAATGCACTCAAAGGGTACTAAGCATAGAGTGTGAAAACTGAGTTTCCTTGAGAGCTGTTTGGAAGCCTGATGGTGTGTGAAGTTAGTGAGCCAAATGGAGTTGTTCTCCCACAAGAACCACTCGGCTGATCCTTCTTCAATATGCCCTTCACCAACATGCAGTGTTTCCTTGATTGAATTAGCTCTCACACCAATATTTGCGTCTAGAGCCTTTGCATTGAGGGCTATCTGAAAACGGCTGTGGCGCTGAAGTTGCCTGTGAATGTGGAGTTGGTGGCATGTGAAACCCGCATGTGGAGCATTCGTTTGTGTGCGATGCTCTACCAGGTTCATTTCAGTCCTAGCCATACAAAGGGCACTAAGCATAGAGTGTGAAAACTGAGTTTCCTTGAGAGCTGCTTGGAAGCCTGATGGTGTGTGAAGTTAGTGAGCCAAATGGAGTTGTTCTCCCACAAGAACCACTCGGCTGATCCTTCTTCAATATGCCCTTCACCAACATGCAGTGTTTCCTTGATTGAATTAGCTCTCACACCAATATTTGCGTCTAGAGCCTTTGCATTGAGGGCTATCTGAAAACGGCTGTGGCGCTGAAGTTGCCTGTGAATGTGGAGTTGGTGGCATGTGAAACCCGCATGTGGAGCATTCGTTTGTGTGGGATGCTCTACCAGGTTCATTTCAGTCCTAGCCATACAAAGGGCACTAAGCATAGAGCGTGAAAACTGAGTTTCCTTGAGAGCTGCTTGGAAGCCTGATGGTGTGTGAAGTTAGTGAGCCAAATGGAGTTGTTCTCCCACAAGAACCACTCGGCTGATCCTTCTTCAATATGCCCTTCACCAACATGCAGTGTTTCCTTGATTGAATTAGCTCTCACACCAATATTTGCGTCTAGAGCCTGTGCATTGAGGGCTATCTGAAAACGGCTGTGGCGCTGAAGTTGCCTGTGAATGTGGAGTTGGTGGCATGTGAAACCCGCATGTGGAGCATTCGTTTGTGTGGGATGCTCTACCAGGTTCATTTCAGTCCTAGCCATACAAGGGGCACTAAGCATAGAGTGTGAAAACTGAGTTTCCTTGAGAGCTGCTTGGAAGCCTGATGGTGTGTGAAGTTAGTGAGCCAAATGGAGTTGTTCTCCCACAAGAACCACTCGGCTGATCCTTCTTCAGTATGCCCTTCACCAACATGCAGTGTTTCCTTGATTGAATTAGCTCTCACACCAATATTTGCGTCTAGAGCCTTTGCATTGAGGGCTCTCTGAAAACGCCTGTGGCGCTGAAGTTGCCTGTGAATGTGGAGTTGGTGGCATGTGAAACCCGCATGTGGAGCATTCGTTTGTGTGGGATGCTCTACCAGGTTCATTCCTAGATAATGCACTCAAAGGGCACTAAGCATAGAGTGTGAAAACTGAGTTTCCTTGAGAGCTGCTTGGAAGCCTGATGGTGTGTGAAGTTAGTGAGCCAAATGGAGTTGTTCTCCCACAAGAACCACTCGGCTGATCCTTCTTCAATATGCCCTTCACCAACATGCAGTGTTTCCTTGATTGAATTAGCTCTCACACCAATATTTGCGTCTAGAGCCTTTGCATTGAGGGCTATCTGAAAACGGCTGTGGCGCTGAAGTTTCCTGTGAATGTGGAGTTGGTGGCATGTGAAACCTGCATGTGGAGCATTCATTTGTGTGGGATGCTCTACCAGGTTCATTCCTAGATAATGCACTCAAAGGGCACTAAGCATAGAGTGTGAAAACTGAGTTTCCTTGAGAGCTGCTTGGAAGCCTGATGGTGTGTGAAGTTAGTGAGCCAAATGGAGTTGTTCTCCCACAAGAACCACTCGGCTGATCCTTCTTCAATATGCCCTTCACCAACAGGCAGTGTTTCCTTGATTGAATTAGCTCTCACACCAATATTTGCGTCTAGAGCCTTTGCATTGAGGGCTATCTGAAAACGGCTGTGGCGCTGAAGTTGCCTGTGAATGTGGAGTTGGTGGCATGTGAAACCCGCATGTGGAGCATTCGTTTGTGTGGGATGCTCTACCAGGTTCATTCCTAGATAATGCACTCAAAGGGCACTAAGCATAGAGTGTGAAAACTGAGTTTCCTTGAGAGCTGCTTGGAAGCCTGATGGTGTGTGAAGTTAGTGAGCCAAATGGAGTTGTTCTCCACAAGAACCACTCGGCTGATCCTTCTTCAATATGCCCTTCACCAACATGCAGTGTTTCCTTGATTGAATTAGCTCTCACACCAATATTTGCGTCTAGAGCCTTTGCATTGAGGGCTATCTGAAAACGGCTGTGGCGCTGAAGTTGCCTGTGAATGTGGAGTTGGTGGCATGTGAAACCCGCATGTGGAGCATTCGTTTGTGTGGGATGCTGTACCAGGTTCATTTCAGTCCTAGCCATACAAAGCTCACTAAGCATAGAGTGTGAAAACTGAGTTTCCTTGAGAGCTGCTTGGAAGCCTGATGGTGTGTGAAGTTAGTGAGCCAAATGGAGTTGTTCTCCCCACAAGAACCACTCGGCTGATCCTTCTTCAATATGCCCTTCACCAACATGCAGTGTTTCCTTGATTGAATTAGCTCTCACACCAATATTTGCTTCTAGAGCCTTTGCATTGAGGGCTATCTGAAAACGGCTGTGGCGCTGAAGTTTCCTGTGAATGTGGGGTTGGTGGCATGTGAAACCCGCATGTGGAGCATTCGTTTGTGTGGGATGCTCTACCAGGTTCATTCCTAGATAATGCACTCAAAGGGCACTAAGCATAGAGTGTGAAAACTGAGTTTCCTTGAGAGCTGCTTGGAAGCCTGATGGTGTGTGAAGTTAGTGAGCCAAATGGAGTTGTTCTCCCACAAGAACCACTCGGCTGATCCTTCTTCAATATGCCCTTCACCAACATGCAGTGTTTCCTTGATTGAATTAGCTCTCACACCAATATTTGCGTCTAGAGCCTTTGCATTGAGGGCTATCTGAAAACGGCTGTGGCGCTGAAGTTTCCTGTGAATGTGGAGTTGGTGGCATGTGAAACCTGCATGTGGAGCATTCATTTGTGTGGGATGCTCTACCAGGTTCATTCCTAGATAATGCACTCAAAGGGCACTAAGCATAGAGTGTGAAAACTGAGTTTCCTTGAGAGCTGCTTGGAAGCCTGATGGTGTGTGAAGTTAGTGAGCCAAATGGAGTTGTTCTCCCACAAGAACCACTCGGCTGATCCTTCTTCAATATGCCCTTCACCAACAGGCAGTGTTTCCTTGATTGAATTAGCTCTCACACCAATATTTGCGTCTAGAGCCTTTGCATTGAGGGCTATCTGAAAACGGCTGTGGCGCTGAAGTTGCCTGTGAATGTGGAGTTGGTGGCATGTGAAACCCGCATGTGGAGCATTCATTTGTGTGGGATGCTGTACCAGGTTCATTTCAGTCCTAGCCATACAAAGCTCACTAAGCATAGAGTGTGAAAACTGAGTTTCCTTGAGAGCTGCTTGGAAGCCTGATGGTGTGTGAAGTTAGTGAGCCAAATGGAGTTGTTCTCCCACAAGAACCACTCGGCTGATCCTTCTTCAATATGCCCTTCACCAACATGCAGTGTTTCCTTGATTGAATTAGCTCTCACACCAATATTTGCGTCTAGAGCCTTTGCATTGAGGGCTATCTGAAAATGGCTGTGGCGCTGAAGTTGCCTGTGAATGTGGGGTTGGTGGCATGTGAAACCCGCATGTGGAGCATTCGTTTGTGTGGGATGCTCTACCAGGTTCATTCCTAGATAATGCACTCAAAGGGCACTAAGCATAGAGTGTGAAAACTGAGTTTCCTTGAGAGCTGCTTGGAAGCCTGATGGTGTGTGAAGTTAGTGAGCCAAATGGAGTTGTTCTCCCACAAGAACCACTCGGCTGATCCTTCTTCAATATGCCCTTCACCAACATGCAGTGTTTCCTTGATTGAATTAGCTCTCACACCAATATTTGCGTCTAGAGCCTTTGCATTGAGGGCTATCTGAAAACGGCTGTGGCGCTGAAGTTGCCTGTGAATGTGGAGTTGGTGGCATGTGAAACCCGCATGTGGAGCATTCGTTTGTGTGGGATGCTCTACCAGGTTCATTTCAGTCCTAGCCATACAAAGGGCACTAAGCATAGAGCGTGAAAACTGAGTTTCCTTGAGAGCTGCTTGGAAGCCTGATGGTGTGTGAAGTTAGTGAGCCAAATGGAGTTGTTCTCCCACAAGAACCACTCGGCTGATCCTTCTTCAGTATGCCCTTCACCAACATGCAGTGTTTCCTTGATTGAATTAGCTCTCACACCAATATTTGCGTCTAGAGCCTTTGCATTGAGGGCTCTCTGAAAACGGCTGTGGCGCTGAAGTTGCCTGTGAATGTGGAGTTGGTGGCATGTGAAACCCGCATGTGGAGCATTTGTTTGTGTGGGATGCTCTACCAGGTTCATTCCTAGATAATGCACTCAAAGGGCACTAAGCATAGAGTGTGAAAACTGAGTTTCCTTGAGAGCTGTTTGGAAGCCTGATGGTGTGTGAAGTTAGTGAGCCAAATGGAGTTGTTCTCCCACAAGAACCACTCGGCTGATCCTTCTTCAATATGCCCTTCACCAACATGCAGTGTTTCCTTGATTGAATTAGCTCTCACACCAATATTTGCGTCTAGAGCCTTTGCATTGAGGGCTATCTGAAAACGGCTGTGGCGCTGAAGTTGCCTGTGAATGTGGAGTTGGTGGCATGTGAAACCCGCATGTGGAGCATTCGTTTGTGTGCGATGCTCTACCAGGTTCATTTCAGTCCTAGCCATACAAAGGGCACTAAGCATAGAGTGTGAAAACTGAGTTTCCTTGAGAGCTGCTTGGAAGCCTGATGGTGTGTGAAGTTAGTGAGCCAAATGGAGTTGTTCTCCCACAAGAACCACTCGGCTGATCCTTCTTCAATATGCCCTTCACCAACATGCAGTGTTTCCTTGATTGAATTAGCTCTCACACCAATATTTGCGTCTAGAGGCTTTGCATTGAGGGCTATCTGAAAACGGCTGTGGCGCTGAAGTTGCCTGTGAATGTGGAGTTGGTGGCATGTGAAACCCGCATGTGGAGCATTCATTTGTGTGGGATGCTCTACCAGGTTCATTCCTAGATAATGCACTCAAAGGGCACTAAGCATAGAGTGTGAAAACTGAGTTTCCTTGAGAGCTGCTTGGAAGCCTGATGGTGTGTGAAGTTAGTGAGCCAAATGGAGTTGTTCTCCCACAAGAACCACTCGGCTGATCCTTCTTCAATATGCCCTTCACCAACATGCAGTGTTTCCTTGATTGAATTAGCTCTCACACCAATATTTGCGTCTAGAGCCTTTGCATTGAGGGCTATCTGAAAACGGCTGTGGCGCTGAAGTTGCCTGTGAATGTGGAGTTGGTGGCATGTGAAACCCGCATGTGGAGCATTCGTTTGTGTGGGATGCTCTACCAGGTTCATTTCAGTCCTAGCCATACAAAGGGCACTAAGCATAGAGTGTGAAAACTGAGTTTCCTTGAGAGCTGCTTGGAAGCCTGATGGTGTGTGAAGTTAGTGAGCCAAATGGAGTTGTTCTCCCACAAGAACCACTCGGCTGATCCTTCTTCAATATGCCCTTCACCAACATGCAGTGTTTCCTTGATTGAATTAGCTCTCACACCAATATTTGCGTCTAGAGCCTTTGCATTGAGGGCTATCTGAAAACGGCTGTGGCGCTGAAGTTGCCTGTGAATGTGGAGTTGGTGGCATGTGAAACCCGCATGTGGAGCATTCGTTTGTGTGGAATGCTGACCAAGCTTCATTTCAGTCCTGGGCACACAAAGAGCACTAAGCATAGAGTGTGAAAACTGAGTTTCCTTGAGAGCTGCTTGGAAGCCTGATGGTGTGTGAAGTTAGTGAGCCAAATGGAGTTGTTCTCCCACAAGAACCACTCGGCTGATCCTTCTTCAATATGCCCTTCACCAACATGCAGTGTTTCCTTGATTGAATTAGCTCTCACACCAATATTTGCGTCTAGAGCCTTTGCATTGAGGGCTATCTGAAAACGGCTGTGGCGCTGAAGTTGCCTGTGAATGTGGAGTTGGTGGCATGTGAAACCCGCATGTGGAGCATTCGTTTGTGTGGGATGCTCTACCAGGTTCATTCCTTGATAATGCATTCAAAGGGCACTAAACATAGAGTGTGAAAACTGAGTTTCCTTGAGAGCTGCTTGGAAGCCTGATGGTGTGTGAAGTTAGTGAGCCAAATGGAGTTGTTCTCCCACAAGAACCACTCGGCTGATCCTTCTTCAGTATGCCCTTCACCAACATGCAGTGTTTCCTTGATTGAATTAGCTCTCACACCAATATTTGCGTCTAGAGCCTTTGCATTGAGGGCTATCTGAAAACGGCTGTGGCGCTGAAGTTGCCTGTGAATGTGGAGTTGGTGGCATGTGAAACCCGCATGTGGAGCATTCGTTTGTGTGGGATGCTCTACCAGGTTCATTCCTTGATAATGCATTCAAAGGGCACTAAACATAGAGTGTGAAAACTGAGTTTCCTTGAGAGCTGCTTGGAAGCCTGATGGTGTGTGAAGTTAGTGAGCCAAATGGAGTTGTTCTCCCACAAGAACCACTCGGCTGATCCTTTTTCAGTATGCCCTTCACCAACATGCAGTGTTTCCTTGATTGAATTAGCTCTCACACCAATATTTGCGTCTAGAGCCTTTGCATTGAGGGCTATCTGAAAACAGCTGTGGCGCTGAAGTTGCCTGTGAATGTGGAGTTGGTGGCATGTGAAACCCGCATGTGGAGCATTCGTTTGTGTGGGATGCTCTACCAGGTTCATTCCTAGATAATGCACTCAAAGGGCACTAAGCATAGAGTGTGAAAACTGAGTTTCCTTGAGAGCTGCTTGGAAGCCTGATGGTGTGTGAAGTTAGTGAGCCAAATGGAGTTGTTCTTCCACAAGAACCACTCGGCTGATCCTTCTTCAATATGCCCTTCACCAACATGCAGTGTTTCCTTGATTGAATTAGCTCTCACACCAATATTTGCGTCTAGAGCCTTTGCATTGAGGGCTATCTGAAAACGGCTGTGGCGCTGAAGTTGCCTGTGAATGTGGAGTTGGTGGCATGTGAAACCCGCATGTGGAGCATTCGTTTGTGTGGAATGCTGACCAAGCTTCATTTCAGTCCTGGGCACACAAAGAGCACTAAGCATATAGTGTGAAAACTGAGTTTCCTTGAGAGCTGCTTGGAAGCCTGATGGTGTGTGAAGTTAGTGAGCCAAATGGAGTTGTTCTCCCTCAAGAACCACTCGGCTGATCCTTCTTCAATATGCCCTTCACCAACATGCAGTGTTTCCTTGATTGAATTAGCTCTCACACCACTATTTGCGTCTAGAGCCTTTGCATTGAGGGCTCTCTGAAAACGGCTGTGGCGCTGAAGTTGCCTGTGAATGTGGAGTTGGTGGCATGTGAAACCCGCATGTGGAGCATTCGTTTGTGTGGGATGCTCTACCAGGTTCATTCCTTGATAATGCATTCAAAGGGCACTAAACATAGAGTGTGAAAACTGAGTTTCCTTGAGAGCTGCTTGGAAGCCTGATGGTGTGTGAAGTTAGTGAGCCAAATGGAGTTGTTCTCCCACAAGAACCACTCGGCTGATCCTTCTTCAGTATGCCCTTCACCAACATGCAGTGTTTCCTTGATTGAATTAGCTCTCACACCAATATTTGCGTCTAGAGCCTTTGCATTGAGGGCTATCTGAAAATGGCTGTGGCGCTGAAGTTGCCTGTGAATGTGGAGTTGGTGGCATGTGAAACCCGCATGTGGAGCATTCGTTTGTGTGGGATGCTCTACCAGGTTCATTCCTAGATAATGCACTCAAAGGGCACTAAGCATATAGTGTGAAAACTGAGTTTCCTTGAGAGCTGCTTGGAAGCCTGATGGTGTGTGAAGTTAGTGAGCCAAATGGAGTTGTTCTCCCACAAGAACCACTCGGCTGATCCTTCTTCAATATGCCCTTCACCAACAGGCAGTGTTTCCTTGATTGAATTAGCTCTCACACCAATATTTGCGTCTAGAGCCTTTGCATTGAGGGCTATCTGAAAACGGCTGTGGCGCTGAAGTTGCCTGTGAATGTGGAGTTGGTGGCATGTGAAACCCGCATGTGGAGCATTCGTTTGTGTGGGATGCTCTACCAGGTTCATTCCTAGATAATGCACTCAAAGGGCACTAAGCATAGAGTGTGAAAACTGAGTTTCCTTGAGAGCTGCTTGGAAGCCTGATGGTGTGTGAAGTTAGTGAGCCAAATGGAGTTGTTCTCCCACAAGAACCACTCGGCTGATTCTTCTTCAATATGCCCTTCACCAACATGCAGTGTTTCCTTGATTGAATTAGCTCTCACACAAATATTTGCGTCTAGAGCCTTTGCATTGAGGGCTATCTGAAAACGGCTGTGGCGCTGAAGTTGCCTGTGAATGTGGAGTTGGTGGCATGTGAAACCCGCATGTGGAGCATTCGTTTGTGTGGGATGCTCTACCAGGTTCATTTCAGTCCTAGCCATACAAAGGGCACTAAGCATAGAGCGTGAAAACTGAGTTTCCTTGAGAGCTGCTTGGAAGCCTGATGGTGTGTGAAGTTAGTGAGCCAAATGGAGTTGTTCTCCCACAAGAACCACTCGGCTGATCCTTCTTCAGTATGCCCTTCACCAACATGCAGTGTTTCCTTGATTGAATTAGCTCTCACACCAATATTTGCGTCTAGAGCCTTTGCATTGAGGGCTATCTGAAAATGGCTGTGGCGCTGAAGTTGCCTGTGAATGTGGAGTTGGTGGCATGTGAAACCCGCATGTGGAGCATTCGTTTGTGTGGGATGCTCTACCAGGTTCATTCCTAGATAATGCACTCAAAGGGCACTAAGCATATAGTGTGAAAACTGAGTTTCCTTGAGAGCTGCTTGGAAGCCTGATGGTGTGTGAAGTTAGTGAGCCAAATGGAGTTGTTCTCCCACAAGAACCACTCGGCTGATCCTTCTTCAATATGCCCTTCACCAACAGGCAGTGTTTCCTTGATTGAATTAGCTCTCACACCAATATTTGCGTCTAGAGCCTTTGCATTGAGGGCTATCTGAAAACGGCTGTGGCGCTGAAGTTGCCTGTGAATGTGGAGTTGGTGGCATGTGAAACCCGCATGTGGAGCATTCGTTTGTGTGGGATGCTCTACCAGGTTCATTTCAGTCCTAGCCATACAAACGGCACTAAGCATAGAGTGTGAAAACTGAGTTTCCTTGAGAGCTGCTTGGAAGCCTGATGGTGTGTGAAGTTAGTGAGCCAAATGGAGTTGTTCTCCCACAAGAACCACTCGGCTGATCCTTCTTCAGTATGCCCTTCACCAACATGCAGTGTTTCCTTGATTGAATTAGCTCTCACACCAATATTTGCGTCTAGAGCCTTTGCATTGAGGGCTATCTGAAAACGGCTGTGGCGCTGAAGTTGCCTGTGAATGTGGAGTTGGTGGCATGTGAAACCCGCATGTGGAGCATTCGTTTGTGTGCGATGCTCTACCAGGTTCATTCCTAGATAATGCACTCAAAGGGCACTAAGCATAGAGTGTGAAAACTGAGTTTCCTTGAGAGCTGCTTGGAAGCCTGATGGTGTGTGAAGTTAGTGAGCCAAATGGAGTTGTTCTCCCACAAGAACCACTCGGCTGATTCTTCTTCAATATGCCCTTCACCAACATGCAGTGTTTCCTTGATTGAATTAGCTCTCACACCAATATTTGCGTCTAGAGCCTTTGCATTGAGGGCTATCTGAAAACGGCTGTGGCGCTGAAGTTGCCTGTGAATGTGGAGTTGGTGGCATGTGAAACCCGCATGTGGAGCATTCGTTTGTGTGGGATGCTCTACCAGGTTCATTTCAGTCCTAGCCATACAAAGGGCACTAAGCATAGAGCGTGAAAACTGAGTTTCCTTGAGAGCTGCTTGGAAGCCTGATGGTGTGTGAAGTTAGTGAGCCAAATGGAGTTGTTCTCCCACAAGAACCACTCGGCTGATCCTTCTTCAATATGCCCTTCACCAACATGCAGTGTTTCCTTGATTGAATTAGCTCTCACACCAATATTTGCGTCTAGAGCCTTTGCATTGAGGGCTATCTGAAAACGGCTGTGGCGCTGAAGTTGCCTGTGAATGTGGAGTTGGTGGCATGTGAAACCCGCATGTGGAGCATTCGTTTGTGTGGGATGCTCTACCAGGTTCATTTCAGTCCTAGCCATACAAAGGGCACTAAGCATAGAGCGTGAAAACTGAGTTTCCTTGAGAGCTGCTTGGAAGCCTGATGGTGTGTGAAGTTAGTGAGCCAAATGGAGTTGTTCTCCCACAAGAACCACTCGGCTGATCCTTCTTCAATATGCCCTTCACCAACATGCAGTGTTTCCTTGATTGAATTAGCTCTCACACCAATATTTGCGTCTAGAGCCTTTGCATTGAGGGCTATCTGAAAACGGCTGTGGCGCTGAAGTTGCCTGTGAATGTGGAGTTGGTGGCATGTGAAACCCGCATGTGGAGCATTCGTTTGTGTGGGATGCTCTACCAGGTTCATTCCTAGATAATACACTCAAAGGGCACTAAGCATAGAGTGTGAAAACTGAGTTTCCTTGAGAGCTGCTTGGAAGCCTGATGGTGTGTGAAGTTAGTGAGCCAAATGGAGTTGTTCTCCCACAAGAACCACTCGGCTGATCCTTCTTCAATATGCCCTTCACCAACATGCAGTGTTTCCTTGATTGAATTAGCTCTCACACCAATATTTGCGTCTAGAGCCTTTGCATTGAGGGCTATCTGAAAACGGCTGTGGCGCTGAAGTTGCCTGTGAATGTGGAGTTGGTGGCATGTGAAACCCGCATGTGGAGCATTCGTTTGTGTGGGATGCTCTACCAGGTTCATTTCAGTCCTAGCCATACAAAGGGCACTAAGCATAGAGCGTGAAAACTGAGTTTCCTTGAGAGCTGCTTGGAAGCCTGATGGTGTGTGAAGTTAGTGAGCCAAATGGAGTTGTTCTCCCACAAGAACCACTCGGCTGATCCTTCTTCAATATGCCCTTCACCAACATGCAGTGTTTCCTTGATTGAATTAGCTCTCACACCAATATTTGCGTCTAGAGCCTTTGCATTGAGGGCTATCTGAAAACGGCTGTGGCGCTGAAGTTGCCTGTGAATGTGGAGTTGGTGGCATGTGAAACCCGCATGTGGAGCATTCGTTTGTGTGGGATGCTCTACCAGGTTCATTCCTAGATAATGCACTCAAAGGGCACTAAGCATAGAGCGTGAAAACTGAGTTTCCTTGAGAGCTGCTTGGAAGCCTGATGGTGTGTGAAGTTGGTGAGCCAAATGGAGTTGTTCTCCCACAAGAACCACTCGGCTGATCCTTCTTCAATATGCCCTTCACCAAAATGCAGTGTTTCCTTGATTGAATTAGCTCTCACACCAATATTTGCGTCTACAGCCTTTGCATTGAGGGCTATCTGAAAACGGCTGTGGCGCTGAAGTTGCCTGTGAATGTGGAGTTGGTGGCATGTGAAACCCGCATGTGGAGCATTCGTTTGTGTGGGATGCTCTACCAGGTTCATTCCTAGATAATGCACTCAAAGGGCACTAAGCATAGAGTGTGAAAACTGAGTTTCCTTGAGAGCTGCTTGGAAGCCTGATGGTGTGTGAAGTTAGTGAGCCAAATGGAGTTGTTCTCCCACAAGAACCACTCGGCTGATCCTTCTTCAATATGCCCTTCACCAACATGCAGTGTTTCCTTGATTGAATTAGCTCTCACACCAGTATTTGCGTCTAGAGCCTTTGCATTGAGGGCTATCTGAAAACGGCTGTGGCGCTGAAGTTGCCTGTGAATGTGGAGTTGGTGGCATGTGAAACCCGCATGTGGAGCATTCGTTTGTGTGGGATGCTCTACCAGGTTCATTCCTAGATAATGCACTCAAAGGGCACTAAGCATAGAGTGTGAAAACTGAGTTTCCTTGAGAGCTGCTTGGAAGCCTGATGGTGTGTGAAGTTAGTGAGCCAAATGGAGTTGTTCTCCCACAAGAACCACTCGGCTGATCCTTCTTCAATATGCCCTTCACCAACATGCAGTGTTTCCTTGATTGAATTAGCTCTCACACCAATATTTGCGTCTAGAGCCTTTGCATTGAGGGCTATCTGAAAACGGCTGTGGCGCTGAAGTTGCCTGTGAATGTGGAGTTGGTGGCATGTGAAACCCGCATGTGGAGCATTCGTTTGTGTGGGATGCTCTACCAGGTTCATTCCTAGATAATGCACTCAAAGGGCACTAAGCATAGAGTGTGAAAACTGAGTTTCTTTGAGAGCTGCTTGGAAGCCTGATGGTGTGTGAAGTTAGTGAGCCAAATGGAGTTGTTCTCCCACAAGAACCACTCGGCTGATCCTTCTTCAATATGCCCTTCACCAACATGCAGTGTTTCCTTGATTGAATTAGCTCTCACACCAATATTTGCGTCTAGAGCCTTTGCATTGAGGGCTATCTGAAAACGGCTGTGGCGCTGAAGTTGCCTGTGAATGTGGAGTTGGTGGCATGTGAAACCCGCATGTGGAGCATTCGTTTGTGTGGGATGCTGTACCAGGTTCATTTCAGTCCTAGCCATACAAAGGGCACTAAGCATAGAGTGTGAAAACTGAGTTTCCTTGAGAGCTGCTTGGAAGCCTGATGGTGTGTGAAGTTAGTGAGCCAAATGGAGTTGTTCTCCCACAAGAACCACTCGGCTGATCCTTCTTCAATATGCCCTTCACCAACATGCAGTGTTTCCTTGATTGAATTAGCTCTCACACCAATATTTGCTTCTAGAGCCTTTGCATTGAGGGCTATCTGAAAACGGCTGTGGCGCTGAAGTTTCCTGTGAATGTGGAGTTGGTGGCATGTGAAACCCGCATGTGGAGCATTCGTTTGTGTGGGATGCTCTACCAGGTTCATTCCTAGATAATGCACTCAAAGGGCACTAAGCATAGAGTGTGAAAACTGAGTTTCCTTGAGAGCTGCTTGGAAGCCTGATGGTGTGTGAAGTTAGTGAGCCAAATGGAGTTGTTCTCCCACAAGAACCACTCGGCTGATCCTTCTTCAATATGCCCTTCACCAACATGCAGTGTTTCCTTGATTGAATTAGCTCTCACACCAATATTTGCGTCTAGAGCCTTTGCATTGAGGGCTATCTGAAAACGGCTGTGGCGCTGAAGTTGCCTGTCAATGTGGAGTTGGTGGCATGTGAAACCCGCATGTGGAGCATTCGTTTGTGTGGGATGCTCTACCAGGTTCATTTCAGTCCTAGCCATACAAAGGGCACTAAGCATAGAGCGTGAAAACTGAGTTTCCTTGAGAGCTGCTTGGAAGCCTGATGGTGTGTGAAGTTAGTGAGCCAAATGGAGTTGTTCTCCCACAAGAACCACTCGGCTGATCCTTCTTCAGTATGCCCTTCACCAACATGCAGTGTTTCCTT
The DNA here is from genome assembly GCF_030435755.1 of Ochotona princeps. Taxonomy (NCBI): domain Eukaryota; kingdom Metazoa; phylum Chordata; class Mammalia; order Lagomorpha; family Ochotonidae; genus Ochotona; species Ochotona princeps. The sequence goes on from NW_026698395.1 coordinate 21,668, forward strand.
GATTGAATTAGCTCTCACACCAATATTTGCGTCTAGAGCCTTTGCATTGAGGGCTCTCTGAAAACGGCTGTGGCGCTGAAGTTGCCTGTGAATGTGGAGTTGGTGGCATGTGAAACCCGCATGTGGAGCATTTGTTTGTGTGGGATGCTCTACCAGGTTCATTCCTAGATAATGCACTCAAAGGGCACTAAGCATAGAGTGTGAAAACTGAGTTTCCTTGAGAGCTGTTTGGAAGCCTGATGGTGTGTGAAGTTAGTGAGCCAAATGGAGTTGTTCTCCCACAAGAACCACTCGGCTGATCCTTCTTCAATATGCCCTTCACCAACATGCAGTGTTTCCTTGATTGAATTAGCTCTCACACCAATATTTGCGTCTAGAGCCTTTGCATTGAGGGCTATCTGAAAACGGCTGTGGCGCTGAAGTTGCCTGTGAATGTGGAGTTGGTGGCATGTGAAACCCGCATGTGGAGCATTCGTTTGTGTGCGATGCTCTACCAGGTTCATTTCAGTCCTAGCCATACAAACGGCACTAAGCATAGAGTGTGAAAACTGAGTTTCCTTGAGAGCTGCTTGGAAGCCTGATGGTGTGTGAAGTTAGTGAGCCAAATGGAGTTGTTCTCCCACAAGAACCACTCGGCTGATCCTTCTTCAATATGCCCTTCACCAACATGCAGTGTTTCCTTGATTGAATTAGCTCTCACACCAATATTTGCGTCTAGAGGCTTTGCATTGAGGGCTATCTGAAAACGGCTGTGGCGCTGAAGTTGCCTGTGAATGTGGAGTTGGTGGCATGTGAAACCCGCATGTGGAGCATTCGTTTGTGTGGGATGCTCTACCAGGTTCATTCCTAGATAATGCACTCAAAGGGCACTAAGCATAGAGTGTGAAAACTGAGTTTCCTTGAGAGCTGCTTGGAAGCCTGATGGTGTGTGAAGTTAGTGAGCCAAATGGAGTTGTTCTCCCACAAGAACCACTCGGCTGATCCTTCTTCAATATGCCCTTCACCAACATGCAGTGTTTCCTTGATTGAATTAGCTCTCACACCAATATTTGCTTCTAGAGCCTTTGCATTGAGGGCTATCTGAAAACGGCTGTGGCGCTGAAGTTGCCTGTGAATGTGGAGTTGGTGGCATGTGAAACCCGCATGTGGAGCATTCGTTTGTGTGGGATGCTCTACCAGGTTCATTTCAGTCCTAGCCATACAAAGGGCACTAAGCATAGAGTGTGAAAACTGAGTTTCCTTGAGAGCTGCTTGGAAGCCTGATGGTGTGTGAAGTTAGTGAGCCAAATGGAGTTGTTCTCCCACAAGAACCACTCGGCTGATCCTTCTTCAATATGCCCTTCACCAACATGCAGTGTTTCCTTGATTGAATTAGCTCTCACACCAATATTTGCGTCTAGAGCCTTTGCATTGAGGGCTATCTGAAAACGGCTGTGGCGCTGAAGTTGCCTGTGAATGTGGAGTTGGTGGCATGTGAAACCCGCATGTGGAGCATTCGTTTGTGTGGGATGCTCTACCAGGTTCATTCCTAGATAATGCATTCAAAGGGCACTAAACATAGAGTGTGAAAACTGAGTTTCCTTGAGAGCTGCTTGGAAGCCTGATGGTGTGTGAAGTTAGTGAGCCAAATGGAGTTGTTCTCCCACAAGAACCACTCGGCTGATCCTTCTTCAGTATGCCCTTCACCAACATGCAGTGTTTCCTTGATTGAATTAGCTCTCACACCAATATTTGCGTCTAGAGCCTTTGCATTGAGGGCTATCTGAAAACGGCTGTGGCGCTGAAGTTGCCTGTGAATGTGGAGTTGGTGGCATGTGAAACCCGCATGTGGAGCATTCGTTTGTGTGGGATGCTCTACCAGGTTCATTCCTTGATAATGCATTCAAAGGGCACTAAACATAGAGTGTGAAAACTGAGTTTCCTTGAGAGCTGCTTGGAAGCCTGATGGTGTGTGAAGTTAGTGAGCCAAATGGAGTTGTTCTCCCACAAGAACCACTCGGCTGATCCTTCTTCAGTATGCCCTTCACCAACATGCAGTGTTTCCTTGATTGAATTAGCTCTCACACCAATATTTGCGTCTAGAGCCTTTGCATTGAGGGCTATCTGAAAACGGCTGTGGCGCTGAAGTTGCCTGTGAATGTGGAGTTGGTGGCATGTGAAACCCGCATGTGGAGCATTCGTTTGTGTGGGATGCTCTACCAGGTTCATTCCTAGATAATGCACTCAAAGGGCACTAAGCATAGAGTGTGAAAACTGAGTTTCCTTGAGAGCTGCTTGGAAGCCTGATGGTGTGTGAAGTTAGTGAGCCAAATGGAGTTGTTCTCCCACAAGAACCACTCGGCTGATCCTTCTTCAATATGCCCTTCACCAACATGCAGTGTTTCCTTGATTGAATTAGCTCTCACACCAATATTTGCGTCTAGAGCCTTTGCATTGAGGGCTATCTGAAAACGGCTGTGGCGCTGAAGTTTCCTGTGAATGTGGAGTTGGTGGCATGTGAAACCCGCATGTGGAGCATTCGTTTGTGTGGAATGCTGACCAAGCTTCATTTCAGTCCTGGGCACACAAAGAGCACTAAGCATATAGTGTGAAAACTGAGTTTCCTTGAGAGCTGCTTGGAAGCCTGATGGTGTGTGAAGTTAGTGAGCCAAATGGAGTTGTTCTCCCACAAGAACCACTCGGCTGATCCTTCTTCAATATGCCCTTCACCAACATGCAGTGTTTCCTTGATTGAATTAGCTCTCACACCAATATTTGCGTCTAGAGCCTTTGCATTGAGGGCTATCTGAAAACGGCTGTGGCGCTGAAGTTGCCTGTGAATGTGGAGTTGGTGGCATGTGAAACCCGCATGTGGAGCATTCGTTTGTGTGGGATGCTCTACCAGGTTCATTCCTTGATAATGCATTCAAAGGGCACTAAACATAGAGTGTGAAAACTGAGTTTCCTTGCGAGCTGCTTGGAAGCCTGATGGTGTGTGAAGTTAGTGAGCCAAATGGAGTTGTTCTCCCACAAGAACCACTCGGCTGATCCTTCTTCAGTATGCCCTTCACCAACATGCAGTGTTTCCTTGATTGAATTAGCTCTCACACCAATATTTGCGTCTAGAGCCTTTGCATTGAGGGCTATCTGAAAATGGCTGTGGCGCTGAAGTTGCCTGTGAATGTGGAGTTGGTGGCATGTGAAACCCGCATGTGGAGCATTCGTTTGTGTGGGATGCTCTACCAGGTTCATTCCTAGATAATGCACTCAAAGGGCACTAAGCATATAGTGTGAAAACTGAGTTTCCTTGAGAGCTGCTTGGAAGCCTGATGGTGTGTGAAGTTAGTGAGCCAAATGGAGTTGTTCTCCCACAAGAACCACTCGGCTGATCCTTCTTCAATATGCCCTTCACCAACAGGCAGTGTTTCCTTGATTGAATTAGCTCTCACACCAATATTTGCGTCTAGAGCCTTTGCATTGAGGGCTATCTGAAAACGGCTGTGGCGCTGAAGTTGCCTGTGAATGTGGAGTTGGTGGCATGTGAAACCCGCATGTGGAGCATTCGTTTGTGTGGGATGCTCTACCAGGTTCATTTCAGTCCTAGCCATACAAACGGCACTAAGCATAGAGTGTGAAAACTGAGTTTCCTTGAGAGCTGCTTGGAAGCCTGATGGTGTGTGAAGTTAGTGAGCCAAATGGAGTTGTTCTCCCACAAGAACCACTCGGCTGATCCTTCTTCAGTATGCCCTTCACCAACATGCAGTGTTTCCTTGATTGAATTAGCTCTCACACCAATATTTGCGTCTAGAGCCTTTGCATTGAGGGCTATCTGAAAACGGCTGTGGCGCTGAAGTTGCCTGTGAATGTGGAGTTGGTGGCATGTGAAACCCGCATGTGGAGCATTCGTTTGTGTGGGATGCTCTACCAGGTTCATTCCTAGATAATGCACTCAAAGGGCACTAAGCATAGAGTGTGAAAACTGAGTTTCCTTGAGAGCTGCTTGGAAGCCTGATGGTGTGTGAAGTTAGTGAGCCAAATGGAGTTGTTCTCCCACAAGAACCACTCGGCTGATTCTTCTTCAATATGCCCTTCACCAACATGCAGTGTTTCCTTGATTGAATTAGCTCTCACACCAATATTTGCGTCTAGAGCCTTTGCATTGAGGGCTATCTGAAAACGGCTGTGGCGCTGAAGTTGCCTGTGAATGTGGAGTTGGTGGCATGTGAAACCCGCATGTGGAGCATTCGTTTGTGTGGGATGCTCTACCAGGTTCATTTCAGTCCTAGCCATACAAAGGGCACTAAGCATAGAGCGTGAAAACTGAGTTTCCTTGAGAGCTGCTTGGAAGCCTGATGGTGTGTGAAGTTAGTGAGCCAAATGGAGTTGTTCTCCCACAAGAACCACTCGGCTGATCCTTCTTCAATATGCCCTTCACCAACATGCAGTGTTTCCTTGATTGAATTAGCTCTCACACCAATATTTGCGTCTAGAGCCTTTGCATTGAGGGCTATCTGAAAACGGCTGTGGCGCTGAAGTTGCCTGTGAATGTGGAGTTGGTGGCATGTGAAACCCGCATGTGGAGCATTCGTTTGTGTGGGATGCTCTACCAGGTTCATTTCAGTCCTAGCCATACAAAGGGCACTAAGCATAGAGCGTGAAAACTGAGTTTCCTTGAGAGCTGCTTGGAAGCCTGATGGTGTGTGAAGTTAGTGAGCCAAATGGAGTTGTTCTCCCACAAGAACCACTCGGCTGATCCTTCTTCAATATGCCCTTCACCAACATGCAGTGTTTCCTTGATTGAATTAGCTCTCACACCAATATTTGCGTCTAGAGCCTTTGCATTGAGGGCTATCTGAAAACGGCTGTGGCGCTGAAGTTGCCTGTGAATGTGGAGCTGGTGGCATGTGAAACCCGCATGTGGAGTATTCGTTTGTGTGGGATGCTCTACCAGGTTCATTCGTAGATAATGCACTCAAAGGGCACTAAGCATAGAGTGTGAAAACTGAGTTTCCTTGAGAGCTGCTTGGAAGCCTGATGGTGTGTGAAGTTAGTGAGCCAAATGGAGTTGTTCTCCCACAAGAACCACTCGGCTGATCCTTCTTCAATATGCCCTTCACCAACATGCAGTGTTTCCTTGATTGAATTAGCTCTCACACCAATATTTGCGTCTAGAGCCTTTGCATTGAGGGCTATCTGAAAACGGCTGTGGCGCTGAAGTTGCCTGTGAATGTGGAGTTGGTGGCATGTGAAACCCGCATGTGGAGCATTCGTTTGTGTGGGATGCTCTACCAGGTTCATTTCAGTCCTAGCCATACAAAGGGCACTAAGCATAGAGCGTGAAAACTGAGTTTCCTTGAGAGCTGCTTGGAAGCCTGATGGTGTGTGAAGTTAGTGAGCCAAATGGAGTTGTTCTCCCACAAGAACCACTCGGCTGATCCTTCTTCAATATGCCCTTCACCAACATGCAGTGTTTCCTTGATTGAATTAGCTCTCACACCAATATTTGCGTCTAGAGCCTTTGCATTGAGGGCTATCTGAAAACGGCTGTGGCGCTGAAGTTGCCTGTGAATGTGGAGTTGGTGGCATGTGAAACCCGCATGTGGAGCATTCGTTTGTGTGGGATGCTCTACCAGGTTCATTCCTAGATAATGCACTCAAAGGGCACTAAGCATAGAGCGTGAAAACTGAGTTTCCTTGAGAGCTGCTTGGAAGCCTGATGGTGTGTGAAGTTGGTGAGCCAAATGGAGTTGTTCTCCCACAAGAACCACTCGGCTGATCCTTCTTCAATATGCCCTTCACCAACATGCAGTGTTTCCTTGATTGAATTAGCTCTCACACCAATATTTCCGTCTAGAGCCTTTGCATTGAGGGCTATCTGAAAACGGCTGTGGCGCTGAAGTTGCCTGTGAATGTGGAGTTGGTGGCATGTGAAACCCGCATGTGGAGCATTCGTTTGTGTGGGATGCTCTACCAGGTTCATTCCTAGATAATGCACTCAAAGGGCACTAAGCATAGAGTGTGAAAACTGAGTTTCCTTGAGAGCTGCTTGGAAGCCTGATGGTGTGTGAAGTTGGTGAGCCAAATGGAGTTGTTCTCCCACAAGAACCACTCGGCTGATCCTTCTTCAATATGCCCTTCACCAACATGCAGTGTTTCCTTGATTGAATTAGCTCTCACACCAATATTTGCGTCTAGAGCCTTTGCATTGAGGGCTATCTGAAAACGGCTGTGGCGCTGAAGTTGCCTGTGAATGTGGAGTTGGTGGCATGTGAAACCCGCATGTGGAGCATTCGTTTGTGTGGGATGCTCTACCAGGTTGATTCCTAGATAATGCACTCAAAGGGCACTAAGCATAGAGTGTGAAAACTGAGTTTCCTTGAGAGCTGCTTGGAAGCCTGATGGTGTGTGAAGTTAGTGAGCCAAATGGAGTTGTTCTCCCACAAGAACCACTCGGCTGATCCTTCTTCAATATGCCCTTCACCAACATGCAGTGTTTCCTTGATTGAATTAGCTCTCACACCAATATTTGCGTCTAGAGCCTTTGCATTGAGGGCTATCTGAAAACGGCTGTGGCGCTGAAGTTTCCTGTGAATGTGGAGTTGGTGGCATGTGAAACCCGCATGTGGAGCATTCGTTTGTGTGGGATCTCTACCAGGTTCATTTCAGTCCTAGCCATACAAAGGGCACTAAGCATAGAGCGTGAAAACTGAGTTTCCTTGAGAGCTGCTTGGAAGCCTGATGGTGTGTGAAGTTAGTGAGCCAAATGGAGTTGTTCTCCCACAAGAACCACTCGGCTGATCCTTCTTCAATATGCCCTTCACCAACATGCAGTGTTTCCTTGATTGAATTAGCTCTCACACCAATATTTGCGTCTAGAGCCTTTGCATTGAGGGCTATCTGAAAACGGCTGTGGCGCTGAAGTTGCCTGTGAATGTGGAGTTGGTGGCATGTGAAACCCGCATGTGGAGCATTCGTTTGTGTGGGATGCTGACCAAGCTTCATTTCAGTCCTGGGCACACAAAGAACACTAAGCATAGAGTGTGAAAACTGAGTTTCCTTGAGAGCTGCTTGGAAGCCTGATGGTGTGTGAAGTTAGTGAGCCAAATGGAGTTGTTCTCCCACAAGAACCACTCGGCTGATCCTTCTTCAATATGCCCTTCACCAACATGCAGTGTTTCCTTGATTGAATTAGCTCTCACACCAATATTTGCGTCTAGAGCCTTTGCATTGAGGGCTATCTGAAAACGGCTGTGGCGCTGAAGTTGCCTGTGAATGTGGAGTTGGTGGCATGTGAAACCCGCATGTGGAGCATTCGTTTGTGTGGGATGCTCTACCAGGTTCATTCCTAGATAATGCACTCAAAGGGCACTAAGCATAGAGCGTGAAAACTGAGTTTCCTTGAGAGCTGCTTGGAAGCCTGATGGTGTGTGAAGTTGGTGAGCCAAATGGAGTTGTTCTCCCACAAGAACCACTCGGCTGATCCTTCTTCAATATGCCCTTCACCAACATGCAGTGTTTCCTTGATTGAATTAGCTCTCACACCAATATTTCCGTCTAGAGCCTTTGCATTGAGGGCTATCTGAAAACGGCTGTGGCGCTGAAGTTGCCTGTGAATGTGGAGTTGGTGGCATGTGAAACCCGCATGTGGAGCATTCGTTTGTGTGGGATGCTCTACCAGGTTCATTCCTAGATAATGCACTCAAAGGGCACTAAGCATAGAGTGTGAAAACTGAGTTTCCTTGAGAGCTGCTTGGAAGCCTGATGGTGTGTGAAGTTGGTGAGCCAAATGGAGTTGTTCTCCCACAAGAACCACTCGGCTGATCCTTCTTCAATATGCCCTTCACCAACATGCAGTGTTTCCTTGATTGAATTAGCTCTCACACCAATATTTGCGTCTAGAGCCTTTGCATTGAGGGCTATCTGAAAACGGCTGTGGCGCTGAAGTTGCCTGTGAATGTGGAGTTGGTGGCATGTGAAACCCGCATGTGGAGCATTCGTTTGTGTGGGATGCTCTACCAGGTTGATTCCTAGATAATGCACTCAAAGGGCACTAAGCATAGAGTGTGAAAACTGAGTTTCCTTGAGAGCTGCTTGGAAGCCTGATGGTGTGTGAAGTTAGTGAGCCAAATGGAGTTGTTCTCCCACAAGAACCACTCGGCTGATCCTTCTTCAATATGCCCTTCACCAACATGCAGTGTTTCCTTGATTGAATTAGCTCTCACACCAATATTTGCGTCTAGAGCCTTTGCATTGAGGGCTATCTGAAAACGGCTGTGGCGCTGAAGTTTCCTGTGAATGTGGAGTTGGTGGCATGTGAAACCCGCATGTGGAGCATTCGTTTGTGTGGGATCTCTACCAGGTTCATTTCAGTCCTAGCCATACAAAGGGCACTAAGCATAGAGCGTGAAAACTGAGTTTCCTTGAGAGCTGCTTGGAAGCCTGATGGTGTGTGAAGTTAGTGAGCCAAATGGAGTTGTTCTCCCACAAGAACCACTCGGCTGATCCTTCTTCAATATGCCCTTCACCAACATGCAGTGTTTCCTTGATTGAATTAGCTCTCACACCAATATTTGCGTCTAGAGCCTTTGCATTGAGGGCTATCTGAAAACGGCTGTGGCGCTGAAGTTGCCTGTGAATGTGGAGTTGGTGGCATGTGAAACCCGCATGTGGAGCATTCGTTTGTGTGGGATGCTGACCAAGCTTCATTTCAGTCCTGGGCACACAAAGAACACTAAGCATAGAGTGTGAAAACTGAGTTTCCTTGAGAGCTGCTTGGAAGCCTGATGGTGTGTGAAGTTAGTGAGCCAAATGGAGTTGTTCTCCCACAAGAACCACTCGGCTGATCCTTCTTCAATATGCCCTTCACCAACAGGCAGTGTTTCCTTGATTGAATTAGCTCTCACACCAATATTTGCGTCTAGAGCCTTTGCATTGAGGGCTATCTGAAAACGGCTGTGGCGCTGAAGTTGCCTGTGAATGTGGAGTTGGTGGCATGTGAAACCCGCATGTGGAGCATTCGTTTGTGTGGGATGCTCTACCAGGTTCATTTCAGTTCTAGCCATACAAAGGGCACTAAGCATAGAGCGTGAAAACTGAGTTTCCTTGAGAGCTGCTTGGAAGCCTGATGGTGTGTGAAGTTAGTGAGCCAAATGGAGTTGTTCTCCCACAAGAACCACTCGGCTGATCCTTCTTCAATATGCCCATCACCAACATGCAGTGTTTCCTTGATTGAATTAGCTCTCACACCAATATTTGCGTCTAGATCCTTTGCATTGAGGGCTATCTGAAAACGGCTGTGGCGCTGAAGTTGCCTGTGAATGTGGAGTTGGTGGCATGTGAAACCCGCATGTGGAGCATTCGTTAGTGTGGGATGCTCTACCAGGTTCATTCCTAGATAATGCACTCAAAGGGCACTAAGCATAGAGTGTGAAAACTGAGTTTCCTTGAGAGCTGCTTGGAAGCCTGATGGTGTGTGAAGTTGGTGAGCCAAATGGAGTTGTTCTCCCACAAGAACCACTCGGCTGATCCTTCTTCAATATGCCCTTCACCAACATGCAGTGTTTCCTTGATTGAATTAGCTCTCACACCAATATTTGCGTCTAGAGCCTTTGCATTGAGGGCTATCTGAAAACGGCTGTGGCGCTGAAGTTGCCTGTGAATGTGGAGTTGGTGGCATGTGAAACCCGCATGTGGAGCATTCGTTTGTGTGGGATGCTCTACCAGGTTGATTCCTAGATAATGCACTCAAAGGGCACTAAGCATAGAGTGTGAAAACTGAGTTTCCTTGAGAGCTGCTTGGAAGCCTGATGGTGTGTGAAGTTAGTGAGCCAAATGGAGTTGTTCTCCCACAAGAACCACTCGGCTGATCCTTCTTCAATATGCCCTTCACCAACATGCAGTGTTTCCTTGATTGAATTAGCTCTCACACCAATATTTGCGTCTAGAGCCTTTGCATTGAGGGCTATCTGAAAACGGCTGTGGCGCTGAAGTTGCCTGTGAATGTGGAGTTGGTGGCATGTGAAACCCGCATGTGGAGCATTCGTTTGTGTGGGATCTCTACCAGGTTCATTTCAGTCCTAGCCATACAAAGGGCACTAAGCATAGAGCGTGAAAACTGAGTTTCCTTGAGAGCTGCTTGGAAGCCTGATGGTGTGTGAAGTTAGTGAGCCAAATGGAGTTGTTCTCCCACAAGAACCACTCGGCTGATCCTTCTTCAATATGCCCTTCACCAACATGCAGTGTTTCCTTGATTGAATTAGCTCTCACACCAATATTTGCGTCTAGAGCCTTTGCATTGAGGGCTATCTGAAAACGGCTGTGGCGCTGAAGTTGCCTGTGAATGTGGAGTTGGTGGCATGTGAAACCCGCATGTGGAGCATTCGTTTGTGTGGGATGCTGACCAAGCTTCATTTCAGTCCTGGGCACACAAAGAGCACTAAGCATAGAGTGTGAAAACTGAGTTTCCTTGAGAGCTGCTTGGAAGCCTGATGGTGTGTGAAGTTAGTGAGCCAAATGGAGTTGTTCTCCCACAAGAACCACTCGGCTGATCCTTCTTCAATATGCCCTTCACCAACATGCAGTGTTTCCTTGATTGAATTAGCTCTCACACAAATATTTGCGTCTAGAGCCTTTGCATTGAGGGCTATCTGAAAACGGCTGTGGCGCTGAAGTTGCCTGTGAATGTGGAGTTGGTGGCATGTGAAACCCGCATGTGGAGCATTCGTTTGTGTGGGATGCTCTACCAGGTTCATTTCAGTTCTAGCCATACAAAGGGCACTAAGCATAGAGCGTGAAAACTGAGTTTCCTTGCGAGCTGCTTGGAAGCCTGATGGTGTGTGAAGTTAGTGAGCCAAATGGAGTTGTTCTCCCACAAGAACCACTCGGCTGATCCTTCTTCAATATGCCCTTCACCAACATGCAGTGTTTCCTTGATTGAATTAGCTCTCACACCAATATTTGCGTCTAGAGCCTTTGCATTGAGGGCTATCTGAAAACGGCTGTGGCGCTGAAGTTGCCTGTGAATGTGGAGTTGGTGGCATGTGAAACCCGCATGTGGAGCATTCGTTAGTGTGGGATGCTCTACCAGGTTCATTCCTAGATAATGCACTCAAAGGGCACTAAGCATAGAGTGTGAAAACTGAGTTTCCTTGAGAGCTGCTTGGAAGCCTGATGGTGTGTGAAGTTAGTGAGCCAAATGGAGTTGTTCTCCCACAAGAACCACTCGGCTGATCCTTCTTCAATATGCCCTTCACCAACATGCAGTGTTTCCTTGATTGAATTAGCTCTCACATCAATATTTGCGTCTAGAGCCTTTGCATTGAGGGCTATCTGAAAACGGCTGTGGCGCTGAAGTTGCCTGTGAATGTGGAGTTGGTGGCATGTGAAACCCGCATGTGGAGCATTCGTTTGTGTGGGATGCTGACCAAGCTTCATTTCAGTCCTGGGCACACAAAGAGCACTAAGCATAGAGCGTGAAAACTGAGTTTCCTTGAGAGCTGCTTGGAAGCCTGATGGTGTGTGAAGTTAGTGAGCCAAATGGAGTTGTTCTCCCACAAGAACCACTCGGCTGATCCTTCTTCAATATGCCCTTCACCAACATGCAGTGTTTCCTTGATTGAATTAGCTCTCACACCAATATTTGCGTCTAGAGCCTTTGCA
>NW_026698396.1:0-29369 GCF_030435755.1 Ochotona princeps
GGTTTCACATGCCACCAACTCCACATTCACAGGCAACTTCAGCGCCACAGCCGTTTTCAGATAGCCCTCAATGCAAAGGCTCTAGACGCAAATATTGGTGTGAGAGCTAATTCAATCAAGGAAACACTGCATGTTGGTGAAGGGCATATTGAAGAAGGATCAGCCGAGTGGTTCTTGTGGGAGAACAACTCCATTTGGCTCACTAACTTAACACACCATCAGGCTTTCAAGCAGCTCTCAAGGAAACTCAGTTTTCACACTCTATGCTTAGTGCCCTTTGAGTGCATTATCTAGGAATGAACCTGGTAGAGCATCCCACACAAACGAATGCTCCTCATGCGGGTTTCACATGCCACCAACTCCACATTCACAGGCAACTTCAGCGCCACAGCCGTTTTCAGATAGCCCTCAATGCAAAGGCTCTAGACGCAAATATTGGTGTGAGAGCTAATTCAATCAAGGAAACACTGCATGTTGGTGAAGGGCATATTGAAGAAGGATCAGCCGAGTGGTTCTTGTGGGAGAACAACTCCATTTGGCTCACTAACTTCACACACCATCAGGCTTCCAAGCAGCTCTCAAGGAAACTCAGTTTTCACACTCTATGCTTACTGCCCTTTGAATGCATTATCAAGGAATGAACCTGGTAGAGCATCCCACACAAACGAATGCTCCACATGCGGGTTTCACATGCCACCAACTCCACATTCACAGGCAACTTCAGCGCCACAGCCCTTTTTACATAGCCCTCAATGCAAAGGCTCTAGACGCAAATATTGGTGTGAGAGCTAATTCAATCAAGGAAACACTGCATGTTGGTGAAGGGCATATTGAAGAAGGATCAGCCGAGTGGTTCTTGTGGGAGAACAACTCCATTTGGCTCACTAACTTCACACACCATCAGGCTTCCAAGCAGCTCTCAAGGAAACTCAGTTTTCACACTCTATGCTTAGTGCCCTTTGAGTGCATTATCTAGGAATGAACCTGGTAGAGCATCCCACACAAACGAATGCTCCACATGCGGGTTTCACATGCCACCAACTCCACATTCACAGGCAACTTCAGCGCCACAGCCGTTTTCAGATAGCCCTCAATGCAAAGGCTCTAGACGCAAATATTGGTGTGAGAGCTAATTCAATCAAGGAAACACTGCATGTTGGTGAAGGGCATATTGAAGAAGGATCAGCCGAGTGGTTCTTGTGGGAGAACAACTCCATTTGGCTCACTAACTTCACACACCATCAGGCTTCCAAGCAGCTCTCAAGGAAACTCAGTTTTCACACTCTATGCTTAGTGCCCTTTGTATGGCTAGCACTGAAATGAACCTGGTAGAGCATCCCACACAAACGAATGCTCCACATGCGGGTTTCACATGCCACCAACTCCACATTCACAGGCAACTTCAGCGCCACAGCCGTTTTCAGATAGCCCTCAATGCAAAGGCTCTAGACGCAAATATTGGTGTGAGAGCTAATTCAATCAAGGAAACACTGCATGTTGGTGAAGGGCATATTGAAGAAGGATCAGCCGAGTGGTTCTTGTGGGAGAACAACTCCATTTGGCTCACTAACTTCACACACCATCAGGCTTCCAAGCAGCTCTCAAGGAAACTCAGTTTTCACACTCTATGCTTAGTGCCCTTTGAGTGCATTATCTAGGAATGAACCTGGTAGAGCATCCCACACAAACGAATGCTCCACATGCGGGTTTCACATGCCACCAACTCCACATTCACAGGCAACTTCAGCGCCACAGCCGTTTTCAGATAGCCCTCAATGCAAAGGCTCTAGACGCAAATATTGGTGTGAGAGCTAATTCAATCAAGGAAACACTGCATGTTGGTGAAGGGCATATTGAAGAAGGATCAGCCGAGTGGTTCTTGTGGGAGAACAACTCCATTTGGCTCACTAACTTCACACACCATCAGGCTTCCAAGCAGCTCTCAAGGAAACTCAGTTTTCACACTCTATGCTTAGTGCCCTTTGAGTGCATTATCTAGGAATGAACCTGGTAGAGCATCCCACACAAACGAATGCTCCACATGCGGGTTTCACATGCCACCAACTCCACATTCACAGGCAACTTCAGCGCCACAGCCGTTTTCAGATAGCCCTCAATGCAAAGGCTCTAGACGCAAATATTGGTGTGAGAGCTAATTCAATCAAGGAAACACTGCATGTTGGTGAAGGGCATATTGAAGAAGGATCAGCCGAGTGGTTCTTGTGGGAGAACAACTCCATTTGGCTCACTAACTTCACACACCATCAGGCTTCCAAGCAGCTCTCAAGGAAACTCAGTTTTCACGCTCTATGCTTAGTGCCCTTTGTATGGCTAGGACTGAAATGAACCTGGTAGAGCATCCCACACAAACGAATGCTCCACATGCGGGTTTCACATGCCACCAACTCCACATTCACAGGCAACTTCAGCGCCACAGCCGTTTTCAGATAGCCCTCAATGCAAAGGCTCTAGACGCAAATATTGGTGTGAGAGCTAATTCAATCAAGGAAACACTGCATGTTGGTGAAGGGCATATTGAAGAAGGATCAGCCGAGTGGTTCTTGTGGGAGAACAACTCCATTTGGCTCACTAACTTCACACACCATCAGGCTTCCAAGCAGCTCTCAAGGAAACTCAGTTTTCACACTCTATGCTTAGTGCCCTTTGAGTGCATTATCTAGGAATGAACCTGGTAGAGCATCCCACACAAACGAATGCTCCACATGCGGGTTTCACATGCCACCAACTCCACATTCACAGGCAACTTCAGCGCCACAGCCGTTTTCAGATAGCCCTCAATGCAAAGGCTCTAGACGCAAATATTGGTGTGAGAGCTAATTCAATCAAGGAAACACTGCATGTTGGTGAAGGGCATATTGAAGAAGGATCAGCCGAGTGGTTCTTGTGGGAGAACAACTCCATTTGGCTCACTAACTTCACACACCATCAGGCTTCCAAGCAGCTCTCAAGGAAACTCAGTTTTCACGCTCTATGCTTAGTGCCCTTTGTATGGCTAGGACTGAAATGAACCTGGTAGAGCATCCCACACAAACGAATGCTCCACATGCGGGTTTCACATGCCAGCAATCCCACATTCACAGGCAACTTCAGCGCCACAGCCGTTTTCAGATAGCCCTCAATGCAAAGGCTCTAGACGCAAATATTGGTGTGAGAGCTAATTCAATCAAGGAAACACTGCATGTTGGTGAAGGGCATATTGAAGAAGGATCAGCCGAGTGGTTCTTGTGGGAGAACAACTCCATTTGGCTCACTAACTTCACACACCATCAGGCTTCCAAACAGCTCTCAAGGAAACTCAGTTTTCACACTCTATGCTTTGTGCCCTTTGAGTGCATTATCTAGGAATGAACCTGGTAGAGCATCCCACACAAACGAATGCTCCACATGCGGGTTTCACATGCCACCAACTCCACATTCACAGGCAACTTCAGCGCCACAGCCGTTTTCAGATAGCCCTCAATGCAAAGGCTCTAGACGCAAATATTGGTGTGAGAGCTAATTCAATCAAGGAAACACTGCATGTTGGTGAAGGGCATATTGAAGAAGGATCAGCCGAGTGGTTCTTGTGGGAGAACAACTCCATTTGGCTCACTAACTTAACACACCATCAGGCTTTCAAGCAGCTCTCAAGGAAACTCAGTTTTCACACTCTATGCTTAGTGCCCTTTGAGTGCATTATCTAGGAATGAACCTGGTAGAGCATCCCACACAAACGAATGCTCCTCATGCGGGTTTCACATGCCACCAACTCCACATTCACAGGCAACTTCAGCGCCACAGCCGTTTTCAGATAGCCCTCAATGCAAAGGCTCTAGACGCAAATATTGGTGTGAGAGCTAATTCAATCAAGGAAACACTGCATGTTGGTGAAGGGCATATTGAAGAAGGATCAGCCGAGTGGTTCTTGTGGGAGAACAACTCCATTTGGCTCACTAACTTCACACACCATCAGGCTTCCAAGCAGCTCTCAAGGAAACTCAGTTTTCACGCTCTATGCTTAGTGCCCTTTGTATGGCTAGCACTGAAATGAACCTGGTAGAGCATCCCACACAAATGAATGCTCCACATGCGGGTTTCACATGCCACCAACTCCACATTCACAGGCAACTTCAGCGCCACAGCCCTTTTTACATAGCCCTCAATGCAAAGGCTCTAGACGCAAATATTGGTGTGAGAGCTAATTCAATCAAGGAAACACTGCATGTTGGTGAAGGGCATATTGAAGAAGGATCAGCCGAGTGGTTCTTGTGGGAGAACAACTCCATTTGGCTCACT
Source organism: Ochotona princeps (assembly GCF_030435755.1). NCBI lineage: Eukaryota > Metazoa > Chordata > Mammalia > Lagomorpha > Ochotonidae > Ochotona > Ochotona princeps. Next base: position 4,297 of record NW_026698396.1, read on the forward strand.
AACTTCACACACCATCAGGCTTCCAAGCAGCTCTCAAGGAAACTCAGTTTTCACACTCTATGCTTAGTGCCCTTTGAGTGCATTATCTAGGAATGAACCTGGTAGAGCATCCCACACAAACGAATGCTCCACATGCGGTTTTCACATGCCACCAACTCCACATTCACAGGCAACTTCAGCGCCACAGCCGTTTTCAGATAGCCCTCAATGCAAAGGCTCTAGACGCAAATATTGGTGTGAGAGCTAATTCAATCAAGGAAACACTGCATGTTGGTGAAGGGCATATTGAAGAAGGATCAGCCGAGTGGTTCTTGTGGGAGAACAACTCCATTTGGCTCACTAACTTCACACACCATCAGGCTTCCAAACAGCTCTCAAGGAAACTCAGTTTTCACACTCTATGCTTAGTGCCCTTTGTATGGCTAGCACTGAAATGAACCTGGTAGAGCATCCCACACAAACGAATGCTCCACATGCGGGTTTCACATGCCACCAACTCCACATTCACAGGCAACTTCAGCGCCACAGCCGTTTTCAGATAGCCCTCAATGCAAAGGCTCTAGACGCAAATATTGGTGTGAGAGCTAATTCAATCAAGGAAACACTGCATGTTGGTGAAGGGCATATTGAAGAAGGATCAGCCGAGTGGTTCTTGTGGGAGAACAACTCCATTTGGCTCACTAACTTCACACACCATCAGGCTTCCAAGCAGCTCTCAAGGAAACTCAGTTTTCACACTCTATGCTTAGTGCCCTTTGAGTGCATTATCTAGGAATGAACCTGGTAGAGCATCCCACACAAACGAATGCTCCACATGCGGGTTTCACATGCCACCAACTCCACATTCACAGGCAACTTCAGCGCCACAGCCGTTTTCAGATAGCCCTCAATGCAAAGGCTCTAGACGCAAATATTGGTGTGAGAGCTAATTCAATCAAGGAAACACTGCATGTTGGTGAAGGGCATATTGAAGAAGGATCAGCCGAGTGGTTCTTGTGGGAGAACAACTCCATTTGGCTCACTAACTTCACACACCATCAGGCTTCCAAGCAGCTCTCAAGGAAACTCAGTTTTCACACTCTATGCTTAGTGCCCTTTGAGTGCATTATCTAGGAATGAACCTGGTAGAGCATCCCACACAAACGAATGCTCCACATGCGGGTTTCACATGCCACCAACTCCACATTCACAGGCAACTTCAGCGCCACAGCCGTTTTCAGATAGCCCTCAATGCAAAGGCTCTAGACGCAAATATTGGTGTGAGAGCTAATTCAATCAAGGAAACACTGCATGTTGGTGAAGGGCATATTGAAGAAGGATCAGCCGAGTGGTTCTTGTGGGAGAACAACTCCATTTGGCTCACTAACTTCACACACCATCAGGCTTCCAAGCAGCTCTCAAGGAAACTCAGTTTTCACGCTCTATGCTTAGTGCCCTTTGTATGGCTAGGACTGAAATGAACCTGGTAGAGCATCCCACACAAACGAATGCTCCACATGCGGGTTTCACATGCCACCAACTCCACATTCACAGGCAACTTCAGCGCCACAGCCGTTTTCAGATAGCCCTCAATGCAAAGGCTCTAGACGCAAATATTGGTGTGAGAGCTAATTCAATCAAGGAAACACTGCATGTTGGTGAAGGGCATATTGAAGAAGGATCAGCCGAGTGGTTCTTGTGGGAGAACAACTCCATTTGGCTCACTAACTTCACACACCATCAGGCTTCCAAGCAGCTCTCAAGGAAACTCAGTTTTCACACTCTATGCTTAGTGCCCTTTGAGTGCATTATCTAGGAATGAACCTGGTAGAGCATCCCACACAAACGAATGCTCCACATGCGGGTTTCACATGCCACCAACTCCACATTCACAGGCAACTTCAGCGCCACAGCCGTTTTCAGATAGCCCTCAATGCAAAGGCTCTAGACGCAAATATTGGTGTGAGAGCTAATTCAATCAAGGAAACACTGCATGTTGGTGAAGGGCATATTGAAGAAGGATCAGCCGAGTGGTTCTTGTGGGAGAACAACTCCATTTGGCTCACTAACTTCACACACCATCAGGCTTCCAAACAGCTCTCAAGGAAACTCAGTTTTCACACTCTATGCTTAGTGCCCTTTGTATGGCTAGCACTGAAATGAACCTGGTAGAGCATCCCACACAAACGAATGCTCCACATGCGGGTTTCACATGCCACCAACTCCACATTCACAGGCAACTTCAGCGCCACAGCCGTTTTCAGATAGCCCTCAATGCAAAGGCTCTAGACGCAAATATTGGTGTGAGAGCTAATTCAATCAAGGAAACACTGCATGTTGGTGAAGGGCATATTGAAGAAGGATCAGCCGAGTGGTTCTTGTGGGAGAACAACTCCATTTGGCTCACTAACTTCACACACCATCAGGCTTCCAAGCAGCTCTCAAGGAAACTCAGTTTTCACACTCAATGCTTAGTGCCCTTTGTATGGCTAGCACTGAAATGAACCTGGTAGAGCATCCCACACAAACGAATGCTCCACATGCGGGTTTCACATGCCAGCAACTCCACATTCACAGGCAACTTCAGCGCCACAGCCGTTTTCAGATAGCCCTCAATGCAAAGGCTCTAGACGCAAATATTGGTGTGAGAGCTAATTCAATCAAGGAAACACTGCATGTTGGTGAAGGGCATATTGAAGAAGGATCAGCCGAGTGGTTCTTGTGGGAGAACAACTCCATTTGGCTCACTAACTTCACACACCATCAGGCTTCCAAGCAGCTCTCAAGGAAACTCAGTTTTCACACTCTATGCTTAGTGCCCTTTGAGTGCATTATCTAGGAATGAACCTGGTAGAGCATCCCACACAAACGAATGCTCCACATGCGGCTTTCACATGCCACCAACTCCACATTCACAGGCAACTTCAGCGCCACAGCCGTTTTCAGATAGCCCTCAATGCAAAGGCTCTAGACGCAAATATTGGTGTGAGAGCTAATTCAATCAAGGAAACACTGCATGTTGGTGAAGGGCATATTGAAGAAGGATCAGCCGAGTGGTTCTTGTGGGAGAACAACTCCATTTGGCTAACTTCACACACCATCAGGCTTCCAAGCAGCTCTCAAGGAAACTCAGTTTTCACGCTCTATGCTTAGTGCCCTTTGTATGGCTAGGACTGAAATGAACCTGGTAGCATCCCACACAAACGAATGCTCCACATGCGGGTTTCACATGCCACCAACTCCACATTCACAGGCAACTTCAGCGCCACAGCCGTTTTCAGATAGCCCTCAATGCAAAGGCTCTAGACGCAAATATTGGTGTGAGAGCTAATTCAATCAAGGAAACACTGCATGTTGGTGAAGGGCATATTGAAGAAGGATCAGCCGAGTGGTTCTTGTGGGAGAACAACTCCATTTGTCTCACTAACTTCACACACCATCAGGCTTCCAAACAGCTCTCAAGGAAACTCAGTTTTCACACTCTATGCTTAGTGCCCTTTGAGTGCATTATCTAGGAATGAACCTGGTAGAGCATCCCACACAAACGAATGCTCCACATGCGGGTTTCACATGCCACCAACTCCACATTCACAGGCAACTTCAGCGCCACAGCCGTTTTCAGATAGCCCTCAATGCAAAGGCTCTAGACGCAAATATTGGTGTGAGAGCTAATTCAATCAAGGAAACACTGCATGTTGGTGAAGGGCATATTGAAGAAGGATCAGCCGAGTGGTTCTTGTGGGAGAACAACTCCATTTGGCTCACTAACTTCACACACCATCAGGCTTCCAAGCAGCTCTCAAGGAAACTCAGTTTTCACGCTCTATGCTTAGTGCCCTTTGTATGGCTAGGACTGAAATGAACCTGGTAGCATCCCACACAAACGAATGCTCCACATGCGGGTTTCACATGCCACCAACTCCACATTCACAGGCAACTTCAGCGCCACAGCCGTTTTCAGATAGCCCTCAATGCAAAGGCTCTAGACGCAAATATTGGTGTGAGAGCTAATTCAATCAAGGAAACACTGCATGTTGGTGAAGGGCATATTGAAGAAGGATCAGCCGAGTGGTTCTTGTGGGAGAACAACTCCATTTGTCTCACTAACTTCACACACCATCAGGCTTCCAAACAGCTCTCAAGGAAACTCAGTTTTCACACTCTATGCTTAGTGCCCTTTGAGTGCATTATCTAGGAATGAACCTGGTAGAGCATCCCACACAAACGAATGCTCCACATGCGGGTTTCACATGCCACCAACTCCACATTCACAGGCAACTTCAGCGCCACAGCCGTTTTCAGATAGCCCTCAATGCAAAGGCTCTAGACGCAAATATTGGTGTGAGAGCTAATTCAATCAAGGAAACACTGCATGTTGGTGAAGGGCATATTGAAGAAGGATCAGCCGAGTGGTTCTTGTGGGAGAACAACTCCATTTGGCTCACTAACTTCACACACCATCAGGCTTCCAAGCAGCTCTCAAGGAAACTCAGTTTTCACGCTCTATGCTTAGTGCCCTTTGTATGGCTAGCACTGAAATGAACCTGGTAGAGCATCCCACACAAACGAATGCTCCACATGCGGGTTTCACATGCCACCAACTCCACATTCACAGGCAACTTCAGCGCCACAGCCGTTTTCAGATAGCCCTCAATGCAAAGGCTGTAGACGCAAATATTGGTGTGAGAGCTAATTCAATCAAGGAAACACTGCATGTTGGTGAAGGGCATATTGAAGAAGGATCAGCCGAGTGGTTCTTGTGGGAGAACAACTCCATTTGGCTCACTAACTTCACACACCATCAGGCTTCCAGGCAGCTCTCAAGGAAACTCAGTTTTCACACTCTATGCTTAGTGCCTTTTGAGTGCATTATCTAGGAATGAACCTGGTAGAGCATCCCACACAAACGAATGCTCCACATGCGGCTTTCACATGCCACCAACTCCACATTCACAGGCAACTTCAGCGCCACAGCCGTTTTCAGATAGCCCTCAATGCAAAGGCTCTAGACGCAAATATTGGTGTGAGAGCTAATTCAATCAAGGAAACACTGCATGTTGGTGAAGGGCATATTGAAGAAGGATCAGCCGAGTGGTTCTTGTGGGAGAACAACTCCATTTGGCTCACTAACTTCACACACCATCAGGCTTCCAAGCAGCTCTCAAGGAAACTCAGTTTTCACGCTCTATGCTTAGTGCCCTTTGTATGGCTAGGACTGAAATGAACCTGGTAGAGCATCCCACACAAACGAATGCTCCACATGCGGGTTTCACATGCCACCAACTCCACATTCACAGGCAACTTCAGCGCCACAGCCGTTTTCAGATAGCCCTCAATGCAAAGGCTCTAGACGCAAATATTGGTGTGAGAGCTAATTCAATCAAGGAAACACTGCATGTTGGTGAAGGGCATATTGAAGAAGGATCAGCCGAGTGGTTCTTGTGGGAGAACAACTCCATTTGGCTCACTAACTTCACACACCATCAGGCTTCCAAGCAGCTCTCAAGGAAACTCAGTTTTCACGCTCTATGCTTAGTGCCCTTTGTATGGCTAGCACTGAAATGAACCTGGTAGAGCATCCCACACAAACGAATGCTCCACATGCGGGTTTCACATGCCACCAACTCCACATTCACAGGCAACTTCAGCGCCACAGCCGTTTTATGATAGCCCTCAATGCAAAGGCTCTAGACCCAAATATTGGTGTGAGAGCTAATTCAATCAAGGAAACACTGCATGTTGGTGAAGGGCATATGGAAGAAGGATCAGCCGAGTGGTTCTTGTGGGAGAACAACTCCATTTGGCTCACTAACTTCACACACCATCAGGCTACCAAGCAGCCCTCAAGGAAACTCAGTTTTCACACTCTATGCTTAGTGCCCTTTGAGTGCATTATCTAGGAAAGAACCTGGTAGAGCATCCCACACAAACAAATGCTCCACATGCGGGTTTCACATGCCACCAACTCCACATTCACAGGCAACTTCAGCGCCACAGCCGTTTTCAGATAGCCCTCAATGCAAAGGCTCTAGACGCAAATATTGGTGTGAGAGCTAATTCAATCAAGGAAACACTGCATGTTGGTGAAGGGCATATTGAAGAAGGATCAGCCGAGTGGTTCTTGTGGGAGAACAACTCCATTTGGCTCACTAACTTCACACACCATCAGGCTTCCAAGCAGCTCTCAAGGAAACTCAGTTTTCACACTCTATGCTTAGTGCCCTTTGTATGGCTAGGACTGAAATGAACCTGGTAGAGCATCCCACACAAACGAATGCTCCACATCCGGGTTTCACATGCCACCAACTCCACATTCACAGGCAACTTCAGCGCCACAGCCGTTTTCAGAAAGCCCTCAATGCAAAGGCTCTAGACGCAAATATTGGTGGAAGAGCTAATTCAATCAAGGAAACACTGCATGTTGGTGAAGGGCATATTGAAGAAGGATCAGCCGAGTGGTTCTTGTGGGAGAACAACTCCATTTGGCTCACTAACTTCACACACCATCAGGCTTCCAAGCAGCTCTCAAGGAAACTCAGTATTCACACTCTATGCTTAGTGCCCTTTGAGTGCATTATCTAGGAATGAACCTGGTAGAGCATCCCACACAAACGAATGCTCCACATGCGGTTTTCACATGCCACCAACTCCACATTCACAGGCAACTTCAGCGCCACAGCCGTTTTCAGATAGCCCTCAATGCAAAGGCTCTAGACGCAAATATTGGTGTGAGAGCTAATTCAATCAAGGAAACACTGCATGTTGGTGAAGGGCATATTGAAGAAGGATCAGCCGAGTGGTTCTTGTGGGAGAACAACTCCATTTCGCTCACTAACTTCACACACCATCAGGCTTCCAAGCAGCTCTCAAGGAAACTCAGTTTTCACACTCTATGCTTAGTGCCCTTTGAGTGCATTATCTAGGAATGAACCTGGTAGAGCATCCCACACAAACGAATGCTCCACATGCGGGTTTCACATGCCACCAACTCCACATTCACAGGCAACTTCAGCGCCACAGCCGTTTTCAGATAGCCCTCAATGCAAAGGCTCTAGACGCAAATATTGGTGTGAGAGCTAATTCAATCAAGGAAACACTGCATGTTGGTGAAGGGCATATTGAAGAAGGATCAGCCGAGTGGTTCTTGTGGGAGAACAACTCCATTTGGCTCACTAACTTCACACACCATCAGGCTTCCAAGCAGCTCTCAAGGAAACTCAGTTTTCACACTCTATGCTTAGTGCCCTTTGAGTGCATTATCTAGGAATGAACCTGGTAGAGCATCCCACACAAACGAATGCTCCACATGCGGGTTTCACATGCCACCAACTCCACATTCACAGGCAACTTCAGCGCCACAGCCGTTTTCAGATAGCCCTCAATGCAAAGGCTCTAGACGCAAATATTGGTGTGAGAGCTAATTCAATCAAGGAAACACTGCATGTTGGTGAAGGGCATATTGAAGAAGGATCAGCCGAGTGGTTCTTGTGGGAGAACAACTCCATTTGGCTCACTAACTTCACACACCATCAGGCTTCCAAGCAGCTCTCAAGGAAACTCAGTTTTCACGCTCTATGCTTAGTGCCCTTTGTATGGCTAGCACTGAAATGAACCTGGTAGAGCATCCCACACAAACGAATGCTCCACATGCGGGTTTCACATGCCACCAACTCCACATTCACAGGCAACTTCAGCGCCACAGCCGTTTTCAGATAGCCCTCAATGCAAAGGCTCTAGACGCAAATATTGGTGTGAGAGCTAATTCAATCAAGGAAACACTGCATGTTGGTGAAGGGCATATTGAAGAAGGATCAGCCGAGTGGTTCTTGTGGGAGAACAACTCCATTTGGCTCACTAACTTCACACACCATCAGGCTTCCAAGCAGCTCTCAAGGAAACTCAGTTTTCACACTCTATGCTTAGTGCCCTTTTGAGTGCATTATCTAGGAATGAACCTGGTAGAGCATCCCACACAAACGAATGCTCCACATGCGGCTTTCACATGCCACCAACTCCACATTCACAGGCAACTTCAGCGCCACAGCCGTTTTCAGATAGCCCTCAATGCAAAGGCTCTAGACGCAAATATTGGTGTGAGAGCTAATTCAATCAAGGAAACACTGCATGTTGGTGAAGGGCATATTGAAGAAGGATCAGCCGAGTGGTTCTTGTGGGAGAACAACTCCATTTGGCTCACTAACTTCACACACCATCAGGCTTCCAAGCAGCTCTCAAGGAAACTCAGTTTTCACGCTCTATGCTTAGTGCCCTTTGTATGGCTAGCACTGAAATGAACCTGGTAGAGCATCCCACACAAACGAATGCTCCACATGCGGGTTTCACATGCCACCAACTCCACATTCACAGGCAACTTCAGCGCCACAGCCGTTTTCAGATAGCCCTCAATGCAAAGGCTCTAGACGCAAATATTGGTGTGAGAGCTAATTCAATCAAGGAAACACTGCATGTTGGTGAAGGGCATATTGAAGAAGGATCAGCCGAGTGGTTCTTGTGGGAGAACAACTCCATTTGGCTCACTAACTTCACACACCATCAGGCTTCCAAGCAGCTCTCAAGGAAACTCAGTTTTCACACTCTATGCTTAGTGCCCTTTGAGTGCATTATCTAGGAATGAACCTGGTAGAGCATCCCACACAAACGAATGCTCCACATGCGGGTTTCACATGCCACCAACTCCACATTCACAGGCAACTTCAGCGCCACAGCCGTTTTCAGATAGCCCTCAATGCAAAGGCTCTAGACGCAAATATTGGTGTGAGAGCTAATTCAATCAAGGAAACACTGCATGTTGGTGAAGGGCATATTGAAGAAGGATCAGCCGAGTGGTTCTGTGTGGAGAACAACTCCATTTGGCTCACTAACTTCACACACCATCAGGCTTCCAAGCAGCTCTCAAGGAAACTCAGTTTTCACGCTCTATGCTTAGTGCCCTTTGTATGGCTAGCACTGAAATGAACCTGGTAGAGCATCCCACACAAACGAATGCTCCACATGCGGGTTTCACATGCCACCAACTCCACATTCACAGGCAACTTCAGCGCCACAGCCGTTTTCAGATAGCCCTCAATGCAAAGGCTCTAGACGCAAATATTGGTGTGAGAGCTAATTCAATCAAGGAAACACTGCATGTTGGTGAAGGGCATATTGAAGAAGGATCAGCCGAGTGGTTCTTGTGGGAGAACAACTCCATTTGGCTCACTAACTTCACACACCATCAGGCTACCAAGCAGCCCTCAAGGAAACTCAGTTTGCACACTCTATGCTTAGTGCCCTTTGAGTGCATTATCTAGGAAAGAATCTGGTAGAGCATCCCACACAAACGAATGCTCCACATGCGGGTTTCACATGCCACCAACTCCACATTCACAGGCAACTTCAGCGCCACAGCCGTTTTCAGATAGCCCTCAATGCAAAGGCTCTAGACGCAAATATTGGTGTGAGAGCTAATTCAATCAAGGAAACACTGCATGTTGGTGAAGGGCATATTGAAGAAGGATCAGCCGAGTGGTTCTTGTGGGAGAACAACTCCATTTGGCTCACTAACTTCACACACCATCAGGCTTCCAAGCAGCTCTCAAGGAAACTCAGTTTTCACACTCTATGCTTAGTGCCCTTTGAGTGCATTATCTAGGAATGAACCTGGTAGAGCATCCCACACAAACGAATGCTCCACATGCGGGTTTCACATGCCACCAACTCCACATTCACAGGCAACTTCAGCGCCACAGCCGTTTTCAGATAGCCCTCAATGCAAAGGCTCTAGACGCAAATATTGGTGTGAGAGCTAATTCAATCAAGGAAACACTGCATGTTGGTGAAGGGCATATTGAAGAAGGATCAGCCGAGTGGTTCTTGTGGGAGAACAACTCCATTTGGCTCACTAACTTCACACACCATCAGGCTTCCAAGCAGCTCTCAAGGAAACTCAGTTTTCACACTCTATGCTTAGTGCCCTTTGAGTGCATTATCTAGGAAAGAACCTGGTAGAGCATCCCACACAAACGAATGCTCCACATGCGGGTTTCACATGCCACCAACTCCACATTCACAGGCAACTTCAGCGCCACAGCCCTTTTTAGATGCCCCCAATGCAAAGGCTCTAGATGCAAATATTGGTGTGAGAGCTAATTCAATCAAGGAAACACTGCATGTTGGTGAAGGGCATATTGAAGAAGGATCAGCCGAGTGGTTCTTGTGGGAGAACAACTCCATTTGGCTCACTAACTTCACACACCATCAGGCTTCCAAGCAGCTCTCAAGGAAACTCAGTTTTCACGCTCTATGCTTAGTGCCCTTTGAGTGCATTATCTAGGAATGAACCTGGTAGAGCATCCCACACAAACGAATGCTCCACATGCGGTTTTCACATGCCACCAACTCCACATTCACAGGCAACTTCAGCGCCACAGCCGTTTTCAGATAGCCCCCAATGCAAAGGCTCTAGACGCAAATATTGGTGTGACAGCTAATTCAATCAAGGAAACACTGCATGTTGGTGAAGGGCATATTGAAGAAGGATCAGCCGAGTGGTTCTTGTGGGAGAACAACTCCATTTGGCTCACTAACTTCACACACCATCAGGCTTCCAAGCAGCTCTCAAGGATGCTCAGTTTTCACACTCTATGCTTAGTGCCCTTTGAGTGCATTATCTAGGAATGAACCTGGTAGAGCATCCCACACAAACGAATGCTCCACATGCGGGTTTCACATGCCACCAACTCCACATTCACAGGCAACTTCAGCGCCACAGCCATTTTCAGATAGCCCTCAATGCAAAGGCTCTAGACGCAAATATTGGTTTGAGAGCTAATTCAATCAAGGAAACACTGCATGTTGGTGAAGGGCATATTGAAGAAGGATCAGCCGAGTGGTTCTTGTGGGAGAACAACTCCATTTGGCTCACTAACTTCACACACCATCAGGCTTCTAAACAGCTCTCAAGGAAACTCAGTTTTCACACTCTATGCTTAGTGCCCTTTGAGTGCATTATCTAGGAATGAACCTGGTAGAGCATCCCACACAAACGAATGCTCCACATGCGGGTTTCACATGCCAGCAACTCCACATTCACAGGCAACTTCAGCGCCACAGCCGTTTTCAGATAGCCCTCAATGCAAAGGCTCTAGACGCAAATATTGGTGTGAGAGCTAATTCAATCAAGGAAACACTGCATGTTGGTGAAGGGCATATTGAAGAAGGATCAGCCGAGTGGTTCTTGTTGGAGAACAACTCCATTTGGCTCACTAACTTCACACACCATCAGGCTTCCAAGCAGCTCTCAAGGAAACTCAGTTTTCACACTCTATGCTTAGTGCCCTTTGAGTGCATTATCTAGGAATGAACCTGGTAGAGCATCCCACACAAACGAATGCTCCACATGCGGGTTTCACATGCCACCAACTCCACATTCACAGGCAACTTCAGCGCCACAGCCGTTTTCAGATAGCCCTCAATGCAAAGGCTCTAGACGCAAATATTGGTGTGAGAGCTAATTCAATCAAGGAAACACTGCATGTTGGTGAAGGGCATATTGAAGAAGGATCAGCCGAGTGGTTCTTCTGGGAGAACAACTCCATTTGGCTCACTAACTTCACACACCATCAGGCTTCCAAGCAGCTCTCAAGGAAACTCAGTTTTCACACTCTATGCTTAGTGCCCTTGGAGTGCATTATCTAGGAATGAACCTGGTAGAGCATCCCACACAAACGAATGCTCCACATGCGGGTTTCACATGCCAACAACTCCACATTCACAGGCAACTTCAGCGCCACAGCCGTTTTCAGATAGCCCTCAATGCAAAGGCTCTAGACGCAAATATTGGTGTGAGAGCTAATTCAATCAAGGAAACACTGCATGTTGGTGAAGGGCATATTGAAGAAGGATCAGCCGAGTGGTTCTTGTGGGAGAACAACTCCATTTGGCTCACTAACTTCACACACCATCAGGCTTCCAAGCAGCTCTCAAGGAAACTCAGTTTTCACACTCTATGCTTAGTGCCCTTTGTATGGTTAGCACTGAAATGAACCTGGTAGAGCATCCCACACAAACGAATGCTCCACATGCGGGTTTCACATGCCACCAACTCCACATTCACAGGCAACTTCAGCGCCACAGCCGTTTTCAGATAGCCCTCAATGCAAAGGCTCTAGACGCAAATATTGGTGTGAGAGCTAATTCAATCAAGGAAACACTGCATGTTGGTGAAGGGCATATTGAAGAAGGATCAGCCGAGTGGTTCTTGTGGGAGAACAACTCCATTTGGCTCACTAACTTCACACACCATCAGGCTTCCAAGCAGCTCTCAAGGAAACTCAGTTTTCACACTCTATGCTTAGTGCCCTTTGAGTGCATTATCTAGGAATGAACCTGGTAGAGCATCCCACACAAACGAATGCTCCACATCCGGGTTTCACATGCCACCAACTCCACATTCACAGGCAACTTCAGCGCCACAGCCGTTTTCAGATAGCCCTCAATGCAAAGGCTCTAGACGCAAATATTGGTGTGAGAGCTAATTCAATCAAGGAAACACTGCATGTTGGTGAAGGGCATATTGAAGAAGGATCAGCCGAGTGGTTCTTCTGGGAGAACAACTCCATTTGGCTCACTAACTTCACACACCATCAGGCTTCCAAGCAGCTCTCAAGGAAACTCAGTTTTCACACTCTATGCTTAGTGCCCTTGGAGTGCATTATCTAGGAATGAACCTGGTAGAGCATCCCACACAAACGAATGCTCCACATGCGGCTTTCACATGCCAGCAACTCCACATTCACAGGCAACTTCAGCGCCACAGCCGTTTTCAGATAGCCCTCAATGCAAAGGCTCTAGACGCAAATATTGGTGTGAGAGCTAATTCAATCAAGGAAACACTGCATGTTGGTGAAGGGCATATTGAAGAAGGATCAGCCGAGTGGTTCTTGTGGGAGAACAACTCCATTTGGCTCACTAAATTCACACACCATCAGGCTTCCAAGCAGCTCTCAAGGAAACTCAGTTTTCACACTCTATGCTTAGTGCCCTTTGAGTGCATTATCTAGGAATGAACCTGGTAGAGCATCCCACACAAACGAATGCTCCACATGCGGGTTTCACATGCCACCAACTCCACATTCACAGGCAACTTCAGCGCCACAGCCGTTTTCAGATAGCCCTCAATGCAAAGGCTCTAGACGCAAATATTGGTGTGAGAGCTAATTCAATCAAGGAAACACTGCATGTTGGTGAAGGGCATATTGAAGAAGGATCAGCCGAGTGGTTCGTGTGGGAGAACAACTCCATTTGGCTCACTAACTTCACACACCATCAGGCTTCCAAGCAGCTCTCAAGGAAACTCAGTTTTCACACTCTATGCTTAGTGCCCTTTGAGTGCATTATCTAGGAAAGAACCTGGTAGAGCATCCCACACAAACAAATGCTCCACATGCGGGTTTCACATGCCACCAACTCCACATTCACAGGCAACTTCAGCGCCACAGCCGTTTTCAGATAGCCCTCAATGCAAAGGCTCTAGACGCAAATATTGGTGTGAGAGCTAATTCAATCAAGGAAACACTGCATGTTGGTGAAGGGCATATTGAAGAAGGATCAGCCGAGTGGTTCTTGTGGGAGAACAACTCCATTTGGCTCGCTAACTTCACACACCATCAGGCTTCCAAGCAGCTCTCAAGGAAACTCAGTTTTCACACTCTATGCTTAGTGCCCTTTGTATGGCTAGAACTGAAAAGAACCTGGTAGAGCATCCCACACAAACGAATGCTCCACAGGCGGGTTTCACATGCCACCAACTCCACATTCACAGGCAACTTCAGCGCCACAGCCGTTTTCAGATAGCCCTCAATGCAAAGGCTCTAGACGCAAATATTGGTGTGAGAGCTAATTCAATCAAGGAAACACTGCATGTTGGTGAAGGGCATATTGAAGAAGGATCAGCCGAGTGGTTCTTGTGGGAGAACAACTCCATTTGGCTCACTAACTTCACACACCATCAGGCTTCCAAACAGCTCTCAAGGAAACTCAGTTTTCACACTCTATGCTTAGTGCCTTTTGAGTGCATTATCTAGGAATGAACCTGGTAGAGCATCCCACACAAACGAATGCTCCACATGCGGGTTTCACATGCCACCAACTCCACATTCACAGGCAACTTCAGCGCCACAGCCGTTTTCAGATAGCCCTCAATGCAAAGGCTCTAGACGCAAATATTGGTGTGAGAGCTAATTCAATCAAGGAAACACTGCATGTTGGTGAAGGGCATATTGAAGAAGGATCAGCCGAGTGGTTCGTGTGGGAGAACAACTCCATTTGGCTCACTAACTTCACACACCATCAGGCTTCCAAGCAGCTCTCAAGGAAACTCAGTTTTCACACTCTATGCTTAGTGCCCTTTGAGTGCATTATCTAGGAAAGAACCTGGTAGAGCATCCCACACAAACAAATGCTCCACATGCGGGTTTCACATGCCACCAACTCCACATTCACAGGCAACTTCAGCGCCACAGCCGTTTTCAGATAGCCCTCAATGCAAAGGCTCTAGACGCAAATATTGGTGTGAGAGCTAATTCAATCAAGGAAACACTGCATGTTGGTGAAGGGCATATTGAAGAAGGATCAGCCGAGTGGTTCTTGTGGGAGAACAACTCCATTTGGCTCGCTAACTTCACACACCATCAGGCTTCCAAGCAGCTCTCAAGGAAACTCAGTTTTCACACTCTATGCTTAGTGCCCTTTGTATGGCTAGAACTGAAAAGAACCTGGTAGAGCATCCCACACAAACGAATGCTCCACAGGCGGGTTTCACATGCCACCAACTCCACATTCACAGGCAACTTCAGCGCCACAGCCGTTTTCAGATAGCCCTCAATGCAAAGGCTCTAGACGCAAATATTGGTGTGAGAGCTAATTCAATCAAGGAAACACTGCATGTTGGTGAAGGGCATATTGAAGAAGGATCAGCCGAGTGGTTCTTGTGGGAGAACAACTCCATTTGGCTCACTAACTTCACACACCATCAGGCTTCCAAACAGCTCTCAAGGAAACTCAGTTTTCACACTCTATGCTTAGTGCCTTTTGAGTGCATTATCTAGGAATGAACCTGGTAGAGCATCCCACACAAACGAATGCTCCACATGCGGGTTTCACATGCCACCAACTCCACATTCACAGGCAACTTCAGCGCCACAGCCGTTTTCAGATAGCCCTCAATGCAAAGGCTCTAGACGCAAATATTGGTGTGAGAGCTAATTCAATCAAGGAAACACTGCATGTTGGTGAAGGGCATATTGAAGAAGGATCAGCCGAGTGGTTCTTGTGGGAGAACAACTCCATTTGGCTCACTAACTTCACACACCATCAGGCTTCCAAGCAGCTCTCAAGGAAACTCAGTTTTCACGCTCTATGCTTAGTGCCCTTTGTATGGCTAGCACTGGAATGAACCTGGTAGAGCATCCCACACAAACGAATGCTCCACATGCGGGTTTCACATGCCACCAACTCCACATTCACAGGCAACTTCAGCACCACAGCCGTTTTCAGATAGCCCTCAATGCAAAGGCTCTAGACCCAAATATTGGTGTGAGAGCTAATTCAATCAAGGAAACACTGCATGTTGGTGAAGGGCATATTGAAGAAGGATCAGCCGAGTGGTTCTTGTGGGAGAACAACTCCATTTGGCTCACTAACTTCACACACCATCAGGCTTCCAAGCAGCTCTCAAGGAAACTCAGTTTTCACACGCTATGCTTAGTGCCCTTTGAGTGCATTATCTAGGAATGAACCTGGTAGAGCATCCCACACAAACGAATGCTCCACATGCGGGTTTCACATGCCACCAACTCCACATTCACAGGCAACTTCAGCGCCACAGCCGTTTTCAGATAGCCCTCAATGCAAAGGCTCTAGACGCAAATATTGGTGTGAGAGCTAATTCAATCAAGGAAACACTGCATGTTGGTGAAGGGCATATTGAAGAAGGATCAGCCGAGTGGTTCTTGTGGGAGAACAACTCCATTTGGCTCACTAACTTCACACACCATCAGGCTTCCAAGCAGCTCTCAAGGAAACTCAGTTTTCACACTCTATGCTTAGTGCCCTTTGAGTGCATTATCTAGGAATGAACCTGGTAGAGCATCCCACACAAACGAATGCTCCACATGCGGGTTTCACATGCCACCAACTCCACATTCACAGGCAACTTCAGCGCCACAGCCGTTTTCAGATAGCCCTCAATGCAAAGGCTCTAGACGCAAATATTGGTGTGAGAGCTAATTCAATCAAGGAAACACTGCATGTTGGTGAAGGGCATATTGAAGAAGGATCAGCCGAGTGGTTCTTGTGGGAGAACAACTCCATTTGGCTCACTAACTTCACACACCATCAGGCTTCCAAACAGCTCTCAAGGAAACTCAGTTTTCACACTCTATGCTTAGTGCCTTTTGAGTGCATTATCTAGGAATGAACCTGGTAGAGCATCCCACACAAACGAATGCTCCACATGCGGGTTTCACATGCCACCAACTCCACATTCACAGGCAACTTCAGCGCCACAGCCGTTTTCAGATAGCCCTCAATGCAAAGGCTCTAGACCCAAATATTGGTGTGAGAGCTAATTCAATCAAGGAAACACTGCATGTTGGTGAAGGGCATATTGAAGAAGGATCAGCCGAGTGGTTCTTGTGGGAGAACAACTCCATTTGGCTCACTAACTTCACACACCATCAGGCTTCCAAGCAGCTCTCAAGGAAACTCAGTTTTCACGCTCTATGCTTAGTGCCCTTTGTATGGCTAGCACTGAAATGAACCTGGTAGAGCATCCCACACAAACGAATGCTCCACATGCGGGTTTCACATGCCACCAACTCCACATTCACAGGCAACTTCAGCGCCACAGCCGTTTTCAGATAGCCCTCAATGCAAAGGCTCTAGACGCAAATATTGGTGTGAGAGCTAATTCAATCAAGGAAACACTGCATGTTGGTGAAGGGCATATTGAAGAAGGATCAGCCGAGTGGTTCTTGTGGGAGAACAACTCCATTTGGCTCACTAACTTCACACACCATCAGGCTTCCAAGCAGCTCTCAAGGAAACTCAGTTTTCACACTCTATGCTTAGTGCCCTTTGAGTGCATTATCTAGGAATGAACCTGGTAGAGCATCCCACACAAACGAATGCTCCACATGCGGGTTTCACATGCCACCAACTCCACATTCACAGGCAACTTCAGCGCCACAGCCGTTTTCAGATAGCCCTCAATGCAAAGGCTCTAGACGCAAATATTGGTGTGAGAGCTAATTCAATCAAGGAAACACTGCATGTTGGTGAAGGGCATATTGAAGAAGGATCAGCCGAGTGGTTCTTGTGGGAGAACAACTCCATTTGGCTCACTAACTTCACACACCATCAGGCTTCCAAACAGCTCTCAAGGAAACTCAGTTTTCACACTCTATGCTTAGTGCCTTTTGAGTGCATTATCTAGGAATGAACCTGGTAGAGCATCCCACACAAACGAATGCTCCACATGCGGGTTTCACATGCCACCAACTCCACATTCACAGGCAACTTCAGCGCCACAGCCGTTTTCAGATAGCCCTCAATGCAAAGGCTCTAGACCCAAATATTGGTGTGAGAGCTAATTCAATCAAGGAAACACTGCATGTTGGTGAAGGGCATATTGAAGAAGGATCAGCCGAGTGGTTCTTGTGGGAGAACAACTCCATTTGGCTCACTAACTTCACACACCATCAGGCTTCCAAGCAGCTCTCAAGGAAACTCAGTTTTCACGCTCTATGCTTAGTGCCCTTTGTATGGCTAGGACTGAAATGAACCTGGTAGAGCATCCCACACAAACGAATGCTCCACATGCGGGTTTCACATGCCACCAACTCCACATTCACAGGCAACTTCAGCGCCACAGCCGTTTTCAGATAGCCCTCAATGCAAAGGCTCTAGACGCAAATATTGGTGTGAGAGCTAATTCAATCAAGGAAACACTGCATGTTGGTGAAGGGCATATTGAAGAAGGATCAGCCGAGTGGTTCTTCTGGGAGAAAAACTCCATTTGGCTCACTAACTTCACACACCATCAGGCTTCCAAGCAGCTCTCAAGGAAACTCAGTTTTCACACTCTATGCTTAGTGCCCTTTGAGTGCATTATCTAGGAATGAACCTGGTAGAGCATCCCACACAAACGAATGCTCCACATGCGGGTTTCACATGCCACCAACTCCACATTCACAGGCAACTTCAGCGCCACAGCCGTTTTCAGATAGCCCTCAATGCAAAGGCTCTAGACGCAAATATTGGTGTGAGAGCTAATTCAATCAAGGAAACACTGCATGTTGGTGAAGGGCATATTGAAGAAGGATCAGCCGAGTGGTTCTTGTGGGAGAACAACTCCATTTGGCTCACTAACTTCACACACCATCAGGCTTCCAAACAACTCTCAAGGAAACTCAGTTTTCACACTCTATGCTTAGTGCCTTTTGAGTGCATTATCTAGGAATGAACCTGGTAGAGCATCCCACACAAACGAATGCTCCACATGCGGGTTTCACATGCCACCAACTCCACATTCACAGGCAACTTCAGCGCCACAGCCGTTTTCAGATAGCCCTCAATGCAAAGGCTCTAGACGCAAATATTGGTGTGAGAGCTAATTCAATCAAGGAAACCCTGCATGTTGGTGAAGGGCATATTGAAGAAGGATCAGCCGAGTGGTTCTTGTGGGAGAACAACTCCATTTGGCTCACTAACTTCACACACCATCAGGCTTCCAAACAGCTCTCAAGGAAACTCAGTTTTCACACTCTATGCTTAGTGCCTTTTGAGTGCATTATCTAGGAATGAACCTGGTAGAGCATCCCACACAAACGAATGCTCCACATGCGGGTTTCACATGCCACCAACTCCACATTCACAGGCAACTTCAGCGCCACAGCCGTTTTCAGATAGCCCTCAATGCAAAGGCTCTAGACCCAAATATTGGTGTGAGAGCTAATTCAATCAAGGAAACACTGCATGTTGGTGAAGGGCATATTGAAGAAGGATCAGCCGAGTGGTTCTTGTGGGAGAACAACTCCATTTGGCTCACTAACTTCACACACCATCAGGCTTCCAAGCAGCTCTCAAGGAAACTCAGTTTTCACGCTCTATGCTTAGTGCCCTTTGTATGGCTAGCACTGAAATGAACCTGGTAGAGCATCCCACACAAACGAATGCTCCACATGCGGGTTTCACATGCCACCAACTCCACATTCACAGGCAACTTCAGCGCCACAGCCGTTTTCAGATAGCCCTCAATGCAAAGGCTCTAGACGCAAATATTGGTGTGAGAGCTAATTCAATCAAGGAAACACTGCATGTTGGTGAAGGGCATATTGAAGAAGGATCAGCCGAGTGGTTCTTGTGGGAGAAAAACTCCATTTGGCTCACTAACTTCACACACCATCAGGCTTCCAAACAGCTCTCAAGGAAACTCAGTTTTCACACTCTATGCTTAGTGCCCTTTGAGTGCATTATCTAGGAATGAACCTGGTAGAGCATCCCACACAAACGAATGCTCCACATGCGGGTTTCACATGCCACCAACTCCACATTCACAGGCAACTTCAGCGCCACAGCCGTTTTCAGATAGCCCTCAATGCAAAGGCTCTAGACGCAAATATTGGTGTGAGAGCTAATTCAATCAAGGAAACACTGCATGTTGGTGAAGGGCATATTGAAGAAGGATCAGCCGAGTGGTTCTTGTGGGAGAACAACTCCATTTGGCTCACTAACTTCACACACCATCAGGCTTCCAAGCAGCTCTCAAGGAAACTCAGTTTTCACACTCTATGCTTAGTGCCCTTTGAGTGCATTATCTAGGAATGAACCTGGTAGAGCATCCCACACAAACGAATGCTCCACATGCGGGTTTCACATGCCAGCAATCAAACATTCACAGGCAACTTCAGCGCCACAGCCGTTTTCAGATAGCCCTCAATGCAAAGGCTCTAGACGCAAATATTGGTGTGAGAGCTAATTCAATCAAGGAAACACTGCATGTTGGTGAAGGGGCATATTGAAGAAGGATCAGCCGAGTGGTTCTTGTGGGAGAACAACTCCATTTGGCTCACTAACTTCACACACCATCAGGCTTCCAAGCAGCTCTCAAGGAAACTCAGTTTTCACGCTCTATGCTTAGTGCCCTTTGTATGGCTAGGACTGAAATGAACCTGGTAGAGCATCCCACACAAACGAATGCTCCACATGCGGGTTTCACATGCCACCAACTCCACATTACAGGCAACTTCAGCGCCACAGCCGTTTTCAGATAGCCCTCAATGCAAAGGCTCTAGACGCAAATATTGGTGTGAGAGCTAATTCAATCAAGGAAACACTGCATGTTGGTGAAGGGCATATTGAAGAAGGATCAGCCGAGTGGTTCTTGTGGGAGAACAACTCCATTTGGCTCACTAACTTCACACACCATCAGGCTTCCAAGCAGCTCTCAAGGAAACTCAGTTTTCACGCTCTATGCTTAGTGCCCTTTGTATGGCTAGCACTGAAATGAACCTGGTAGAGCATCCCACACAAACGAATGCTCCACATGCGGGTTTCACATGCCACCAACTCCACATTCACAGGCAACTTCAGCGCCACAGCCGTTTTCAGATAGCCCTCAATGCAAAGGCTCAAGACGCAAATATTGGTGTGAGAGCTAATTCAATCAAGGAAACACTGCATGTTGGTGAAGGGCATATTGAAGAAGGATCAGCCGAGTGGTTCTTGTGGGAGAACAACTCCATTTGGCTCACTAACTTCACACACCATCAGGCTTCCAAGCAGCTCTCAAGGAAACTCAGTTTTCACACTCTATGCTTAGTGCCCTTTGAGTGCATTATCTAGGAATGAACCTGGTAGAGCATCCCACACAAACGAATGCTCCACATGCGGGTTTCACATGACAGCAACTCCACATTCACAGGCAACTTCAGCGCCACAGCCGTTTTCAGATAGCCCTCAATGAAAAGGCTCTAGATGCAAATATTGGTGTGAGAGCTAATTCAATCAAGGAAACCCTGCATGTTGGTGAAGGGCATATTGAAGAAGGATCAGCCGAGTGGTTCTTGTGGGAGAACAACTCCATTTGGCTCACTAACTTCACACACCATCAGGCTTCCAAGCAGCTCTCAAGGAAACTCAGATTTCACGCTCTATGCTTAGTGCCCTTTGTATGGCTAGGACTGAAATGAACCTGGTAGAGCATCCCACACAAACGAATGCTCCACATGCGGGTTTCACATGCCACCAACTCCACATTCACAGGCAACTTCAGCGCCACAGCCGTTTTCAGATAGCCCTCAATGCAAAGGCTCTAGACGCAAATATTGGTGTGAGAGCTAATTCAATCAAGGAAACACTGCATGTTGGTGAAGGGCATATTGAAGAAGGATCAGCCGAGTGGTTCTTGTGGTAGAACAACTCCATTTGGCTCACTAACTTCACACACCATCAGGCTTCCAAGCAGCTCTCAAGGAAACTCAGTTTTCACACTCTATGCTTAGTGCCCTTTGAGTGCATTATCTAGGAATGAACCTGGTAGAGCATCCCACACAAACGAATGCTCCACATGCGGGTTTCACATGCCACCAACTCCACATTCACAGGCAACTTCAGCGCCACAGCCGTTTTCAGATAGCCCTCAATGCAAAGGCTGTAGACGCAAATATTGGTGTGAGAGCTAATTCAATCAAGGAAACACTGCATGTTGGTGAAGGGCATATTGAAGAAGGATCAGCCGAGTGGTTCTTGTGGGAGAACAACTCCATTTGTCTCACTAACTTCACACACCATCAGGCTTCCAAGCAGCTCTCAAGGAAACTCAGTTTTCACACTCTATGCTTAGTGCCCTTTGAGTGCATTATCTAGGAATGAACCTGGTAGAGCATCCCACACAAACGAATGCTCCACATGCGGGTTTCACATGCCACCAACTCCACATTCACAGGCAACTTCAGCGCCACAGCCGTTTTCAGATAGCCCTCAATGCAAAGGCTCTAGACGCAAATATTGGTGTGAGAGCTAATTCAATCAAGGAAACACTGCATGTTGGTGAAGGGCATATTGAAGAAGGATCAGCCGAGTGGTTCTTGTGGGAGAACAACTCCATTTGGCTCACTAACTTCACACACCATCAGGCTTCCAAGCAGCTCTCAAGGAAACTCAGTTTTCACACTCTATGCTTAGTGCCCTTTGTATGGCTAGCACTGGAATGAACCTGGTAGAGCATCCCACACAAACGAATGCTCCACATGCGGGTTTCACATGCCACCAACTCCACATTCACAGGCAACTTCAGCGCCACAGCCGTTTTCAGATAGCCCTCAATGCAAAGGCTCTAGACGCAAATATTGGTGTGAGAGCTAATTCAATCAAGGAAACACTGCATGTTGGTGAAGGGCATATTGAAGAAGGATCAGCCGAGTGGTTCTTGTGGGAGAACAACTCCATTTGGCTCACTAACTTCACACACCATCAGGCTTCCAAGCAGCTCTCAAGGAAACTCAGTTTTCACACTCTATGCTTAGTGCCCTTTGAGTGCATTATCTAGGAATGAACCTGGTAGAGCATCCCACACAAACGAATGCTCCACATGCGGCTTTCACATGCCACCAACTCCACATTCACAGGCAACTTCAGCGCCACAGTCGTTTTCAGATAGCCCTCAATGCAAAGGCTCTAGACGCAAATATTGGTGTGAGAGCTAATTCAATCAAGGAAACACTGCATGTTGGTGAAGGGCATATTGAAGAAGGATCAGCCGAGTGGTTCTTGTGGGAGAACAACTCCATTTGGCTCACTAACTTCACACACCATCAGGCTTCCAAGCAGCTCTCAAGGAAACTCAGTTTTCACACTCTATGCTTAGTGCCCTTTGTATGGCTAGGACTGAAATGAACCTGGTAGAGCATCCCACACAAACGAATGCTCCACATGCGGGTTTCACATGCCACCAACTCCACATTCACAGGCAACTTCAGCGCCACAGCCGTTTTCAGATAGCCCTCAATGCAAAGGCTCTAGACGCAAATATTGGTGTGAGAGCTAATTCAATCAAGGAAACACTGCATGTTGGTGAAGGGCATATTGAAGAAGGATCAGCCGAGTGGTTCTTGTGGGAGAACAACTCCATTTGGCTCACTAACTTCACACACCATCAGGCTTCCAAGCAGCTCTCAAGGAAACTCAGTTTTCACACTCTATGCTTAGTGCCCTTTGAGTGCATTATCTAGGAATGAACCTGGTAGAGCATCCCACACAAACGAATGCTCCACATGCGGGTTTCACATGCCAGCAACTCCACATTCACAGGCAACTTCAGCGCCACAGCCGTTTTCAGATAGCCCTCAATGCAAAGGCTCTAGATGCAAATATTGGTGTGAGAGCTAATTCAATCAAGGAAACACTGCATGTTGGTGAAGGGCATATTGAAGAAGGATCAGCCGAGTGGTTCTTGTGGGAGAACAACTCCATTTGGCTCACTAACTTCACACACCATCAGGCTTCCAAGCAGCTCTCAAGGAAACTCAGTTTTCACGCTCTATGCTTAGTGCCCTTTGTATGGCTAGCACTGAAATGAACCTGGTAGAGCATCCCACACAAACGAATGCTCCACATGCGGGTTTCACATGCCACCAACTCCACATTCACAGGCAACTTCAGCGCCACAGCCGTTTTCAGATAGCCCTCAATGCAAAGGCTCTAGACGCAAATATTGGTGTGAGAGCTAATTCAATCAAGGAAACACTGCATGTTGGTGAAGGGCATATTGAAGAAGGATCAGCCGAGTGGTTCTTGTGGGAGAACAACTCCATTTGTCTCACTAACTTCACACACCATCAGGCTTCCAAACAGCTCTCAAGGAAACTCAGTTTTCACACTCTATGCTTAGTGCCCTTTGAGTGCATTATCTAGGAATGAACCTGGTAGAGCATCCCACACAAACGAATGCTCCACATGCGGGTTTCACATGCCACCAACTCCACATTCACAGGCAACTTCAGCGCCACAGCCGTTTTCAGATAGCCCTCAATGCAAAGGCTCTAGACGCAAATATTGGTGTGAGAGCTAATTCAATCAAGGAAACACTGCATGTTGGTGAAGGGCATATTGAAGAAGGATCAGCCGAGTGGTTCTTGTGGGAGAACAACTCCATTTGGCTCACTAACTTCACACACCATCAGGCTTCCAAGCAGCTCTCAAGGAAACTCAGTTTTCACACTCTATGCTTAGTGCCCTTTGTATGGCTAGGACTGAAATGAACCTGGTAGAGCATCGCACACAACCGAATGCTCCACATGCGGGTTTCACATGCCACCAACTCCACATTCACAGGCAACTTCAGCGCCACAGCCGTTTTCAGATAGCCCTCAATGCAAAGGCTCTAGACGCAAATATTGGTGTGAGAGCTAATTCAATCAAGGAAACACTGCATGTTGGTGAAGGGCATATTGAAGAAGGATCAGCCGAGTGGTTCTTGTGGGAGAACAACTCCATTTGGCTCACTAACTTCACACACCATCAGGCTTCCAAGCAGCTCTCAAGGAAACTCAGTTTTCACACTCTATGCTTAGTGCCCTTTGAGTGCATTTTCTAGGAATGAACCTGGTAAAGCATCCCACACAAACGAATGCTCCACATGCGGGTTTCACATGCCACCAACTCCACATTCACAGGCAACTTCAGCGCCACAGCCGTTTTCAGATAGCCCTCAATGCAAAGGCTCTAGACGCAAATATTGGTGTGAGAGCTAATTCAATCAAGGAAACACTGCATGTTGGTGAAGGGCATATTGAAGAAGGATCAGCCGAGTGGTTCTTGTGGGAGAACAACTCCATTTGGCTCACTAACTTCACACACCATCAGGCTTCCAAGCAGCTCTCAAGGAAACTCAGTTTTCACACTCTATGCTTAGTGCCCTTTGAGTGCATTATCTAGGAATGAACCTGGTAGAGCATCCCACACAAACGAATGCTCCACATGCGGGTTTCACATGCCACCAACTCCACATTCACAGGCAACTTCAGCGCCACAGC
>NW_026698397.1:0-38452 GCF_030435755.1 Ochotona princeps
GTGGACCTTGTGCTGTAAGCAGCTGTACAGGGACCGCTACTTTCCGAGGCTCGGTTGCGGGCATCCACTTCTCTAAAAAATATCTTATATTTATTTTCGGTAGATCCAAGGTACTCTTTCAGAGCACATGCAGTCCGCGGCATCGCAGGTTCCAGTTGTATACCTGGAGACTCCATTCCGCTGAGGTCCGCGATTTGCCGTGGATGTAACGTCCTGGAGAAACAGATAGCTGCAACACACACTGTCGCGCCGGTGCGGGGTCGTACCTGATCAAAGATCAGCCAGGACAGCAGCGGGAATACTTCAACGACAGTGTAGGCTGGTGGCTGTCCGAAAGCACTTTTTAGCATTCGAAAGCTTTGACAGTGTGGGTTGGTACATGGCGGAATGCACTTTTCAGCGTTCAAAACCGTTGTGAACATAAACATGAAAAAGGATTATGCGAGCGCGGGGCCCAGTTGCAGGTTAGCTCGACGTGCGCCCGATATGGAGGTAGGCCTTGTGAAAGAAATGCTAGAACTGAAGACATTGCAGCGTCTCATTGCTTTGGCACATCATTGGTGTCCGGATATCCAACAAATCCCTGCAGGGTCCTGTGAATAGTTGCTCCAAGAGCGACCTGAGCCGTAGATGGTCATCCAGGCTGCAAGCAAGCCTAAAACTACACACCATGAGAGCGTCCGTCTTTTGCATGAAGGAGGGTTCCCGCACCAGGAGACAGATGTTTGTTTATTGATATCTGTGGCTCTTCCGTGTATGCCTACTCTTGGAGGGAAGGAGGGTACCCGCACCAGGAGACAGATGTTTGTTTATTGATATCTGTGGCTCTTCCCTGTATGCTTACTCTTGGACACAGAGCACACGGCTAAGGAGGGCGGATCCCCTTGCATCGGTTACTTCAATAGTGGTGATGTGGAAGGTTCACGCCCTTCTGTAGAGGCCTTCATGCACATTCGGGTAGGCATACACGGATTTGAAGGAAATACATGCAGTTACGGCGTCGATAGGACACGCGTTACCGCACGCGCTCAACGCGTCGAAGATAATCCTGTGGAGCAAAGAGACGTTATAAATGTGCTGTTCACGGCCTCGTAAGTAGCAAAGGAGGTTCAGCAGCAAGTACCATCATAAAAGACGAAGCCCTACATGTGCCATGCTAAACTGCTGAGGAAATAGTACATTTAGAAGGTCACGTGTAAACAGGTGAGACCCTGCGTCTCAAGCCACACCGCTCACACGAGAGCCGATACTGCGACAGCAGAAGCGTTTAGTCTTTATGGTCAATCTGTACCTGTGCACGGGGTTTCAACATTCTCAGAACCTTCAAATGTGTAAAACAACTACGCTCCAACGCACTATGACATCAGGACTTTCTGGAAGGTGGCAGAAGAGGTGCGCTGCTATTTACAAGTGGAAGAAAAAGCGCAAACGGAATCTTGTTTCTGGTTAGCTTCCGTTGAAGAAATCAGACAGATCTCGCATCTATGCCGGCTTCAGATGATTCTGAGAGCCCCTTGCGGCCCTGGATGACCCAACCAAAGTGCACGATGACCTCCTCTGCACATGCCTTCCATTCTACTATTGATGGCCTCGCTGGACTAAATGGAGAGGATTTGAATCGCAACAATAGATTGGTTTCATCGTGATGACACGCAGAAATACGTAAGTTGAAAAGTAGCACGAATATATGTGGCAACGCCCAAGTCAAATGTCAGGATTTCTCCGCGCTTCGAGCGCAGAGAACACCTCGCAGCACTCGATTAGACCGGCAGAGTCTTGGCAACACTACGCCATGTTCAGGTGGACTTCTGACTACAGAAACATCAGAGAAGGCTCGACAGGCTGTTAGTTTGTGACACTATTCTCACTCGACTGTGTATATCGTGCTCTGAAGCGGCGATGTAGACTGTGCCGTAACGATATGCTCAACTGCCTTGGAAGTGTGTCTGCTTCTGTCAGGGTTGATAGCTGATCAGCAGCACGTACGGAGAGCTTTTCCTTGGCAGCAGCCCCTAGGACTCCGAGTTGCATGTGGTGGGCTAGTGAACTCTCTTGCACTACAGCCTCAGTCACAGCTCTCGGCTTGCGCACCGCGCCCTATATTGTACATCACTATTGCAGGCTTGATTGAGAGTATAGTAAGGCGGGGGATAGTATGGCGGGAAGCTGCTTGCTTTTCCAGGAAGAATTCAATCTGAAGGATTGGCTACCGGATAGAGAATGGGTAGTCCTGTCTTGACTGCTCATTTGCCGTTTAAATTTGGCCACCCGTTATCATATATGGTGCACCGCTATCATACGAACGACCAGCATCGAATCAGACACAGTGCTAGTCAGGTGTCTCTCTTTGTATCACGCTACGGTTCTGACGAGGAGACGCTGGTGAATATCTTGCGGTGGCCGTAGAGGATTGAGAGATAAGTCTAACACACGGCAATAACATTCGATGAGTTATTACGTCCTGAAATTGCTAGTAAATAATTTGAGGATTGTAACAATGTGCAAACCGACGGAAAGAAGAACAGTGAAGTAGGGTTTAATGTAGGCTGCGGCTGTTCGACAGACACACTACCAATGGGAGCGTCAGCGATCACGCTCAATCCGAAGCGTTGTGCCGTGCACGGCCGTGAGCGCTGCATCATCATAGACGGCTTTTTGGACGGTGTTTTTCGAAACGAAGTGCATGGCTCCTATCACAACCGCACTGTCCTAACAGAAATGCACGCACGGACAGGTTTCACATTGAAGGGAGACCGCCACTGCTATGTTACGACGGAAGGGGACGTCGGCGGTCAATACGCCCACAGCGACTTATGAATTCAGCGGCCGGAGTGCGCAGTGGCCTTTATCTGATAAAACCCGTTTCGCGACATCCGCAGAACGTGGCGCCCCACGCAAGGGCTACATCCCAACCAAAGGGAACGGCCCCGCCGCGGGGAGGGAATGCGCACGCTTTGCGACAGCCACCTTTCTCCAGGCCCTGAGGAGCCCGCGGTGTACCATGATGGGGTCGATGGCACTGAGATCACAGCATAAAAGCCGCAAAAGAGAGAATGTAGGGCTATCACAAAGAGCCCCATGTGCTAAGTCGGGGGAGGGATCACATGCGGCGGATGCTTCAGTACCTATAGGTGTCTGACATCAAGAGTTGAAGGAGAGCTACACAAGGTCGCGCTTGAAAATGTGGTCGATCGTCGCAATATCGTGACAAAAGAAGACTGACATGGCTGCAGCGCTCTTACGATACTTCCCTCATCGACAAGGTGTGTTGCAGGTCCATTGAGAGCACTTGTCTTGCCTCGTTCTGCCGACGATATAAGCACTTTACACAGAGCTTGGATGACCATACACAGTACATGATTACACTGCGCAGCGGTGTGGAAGCGTACAATGGTGCTCTAAGTGTGTGCAGTAGCTACAGTCCCTTTCATGACTTTGGATACGTAGCTAGCTATATTCACTAATGACCAGGGGATACCTTGTCAAAGGTGAGCAACAAATGCTCTATCTCAGCGCAGTCAGGTTTGAGATTTGCAAGCCTAGCAGTACAGGATCCAAGATTACCTCATCCTGCTGATAGCTGCAGTCTAGCGATTGCGCCGCTGTGTTTCTCGAGAGGTAAAGACAACCCTTACCTGTATCATACGAGACGTATGTTTTTTCGATGCTGCTTTCGCTGCGAGAGCATCAGCGCTATCGGTATTATTCGTATTACTACTACTACGAACACTAATACTGGTAGTGATAAATGATACATGTGACAGAGTCAAAGAGATATCGGTTGAATCAGAAGGAGAGGGAGGAATTGAGCATCTTTCTGTGCTTCGGCAATTCCGATGCGCAGATCTATGTAAGTTCAGCGCGAAACGAGGTGACGAGGGCCTGATAAGGTCTTGGATCATTCGGTGGTTTTGCAGAAAAACTCTGCTACCGCTTTAACCTGAGCCCAGCGTATCATTCAAGGTGGGTGCGCTGTGCGCTCAATTCGGGAAATGCGTATCTGTCTTCCTGTCATACCTGGGACAAGGTGGAGAGCCTACATACCACTTACTCACAGCTGATTACAATGCAAAACTTCGATCCAGTCTCGTGAACTCGTACCCATGTGCAGACCACTAGCGCTGGATGCGCATCAACAGGGAGCGTCTTTGGATCTAGAATTCTCTAGCCGGAATGTTGCAAAATTTGTTTTCCTTTGAAATGATTTCCCACAAGTCTTCCAACGTCTTTTCACAGCTCTGCAGTAGGCAGTCGTTTTGCACGCAGACAAGCATCTTCTGATAAGCATCGCTGAAGCTTGATCGGATGTCATGCAGCGCTGCCCCAGTCCAGCATAACAGCTCCAGTGAGAGAGATATTGTTACCTTCTGAGCCCTCGAAGAGGTTGTCTCGCTGTTTTTTACTGGATGCTCCGCAGTTTGGTTTTGCTGGTGGTTTTAGAACAGTACTAATGAAGAAATGTCAGCTTTCCACTGCGGAGAGAGCTGAATAGGAGTCAAATCAGTAGAAACGGAAGGTGACTATGATGGCCTAAGCCGTTTACCAAAGGTGACCAGTAGTGGTGGGGTAGGTGCCGATACGAGGTGTGCGATTCCTTCGCACTATCATGCGTACTTGAGGTGAATGGGGATTGTACGCATCGTTCGTTGCTCGCTTGCCTATTCACATAGCTGTCGAAGGGAGTTGGGGGAGAAAGGCTCGGCCTGCTGGTCTATTTGACGCACTAGTGCTTGCAGAAGGATTCGCTCAGCTGAAGGATGCGCTTGTGTTCATCGTTCAGCACAACTTGGTTCCGATCATCCTGCTGTCATAGGAAGCGGCGTTGCCAGGCTCATCGAGGTGATCGTTCCACAGGATGAACAAACAAGCAGACTCTAGGAGAAACCTCAGGATGACGCTTTCAGGAATTAAAAGGGTACAATAGATCAGATATCTGTCGAGCATGCAGATGAAGAGAATTCCGTGAGGATTCAATTCGACTTATGTCACAAAACCTCTGCATCGCCCGACGAGCCTTTTTGAATTATAAAACGTGATGATCGCGAAGGTTAGTGAGCACCTGCAGATCTATTTCCATTGGCGAAGCGTATCCGACACGTGGACGCGCAAACATCTTAAAATGGACAACTGACCCCATGCGGTGAACGTGATGTTGTATTGGGTAGGACCACGCTGTGATGTTGACTTTTTAGCCGGAATGCGATCGAATTTCGCAGGCAGTGACTCTGCAGCTTCGTAGTGCATGATTCCTTAGAATTCCTCTACACCCTGCGTGAAGCTACTCTGGAGAGTAGGCGGGCTTTCCGCCCATAGTCCGGTCGCGCCAGAACTTCTGGTGGTTGTTGATCCAAGGATCTTGGCCTGAACTCTGGTGTCTTCACGCCAACTTCTATATGGACTTTACGCCAAGAAGGCTGGTGACCATCAGTGCGAATTATTGTGTTACCTTCTCTGTACGGACATCACGATTGAGACTGCTGGTAAACGCTTCTGCAACAGTGCAGAATCATCGGATTGTGAAGTTACCAATACATAATGCAGGGGCAGCCGTGTA
This sequence comes from Ochotona princeps, assembly GCF_030435755.1. Classification (NCBI taxonomy): domain Eukaryota; kingdom Metazoa; phylum Chordata; class Mammalia; order Lagomorpha; family Ochotonidae; genus Ochotona; species Ochotona princeps. The sequence continues at coordinate 5,555 of NW_026698397.1, forward strand.
ACACCTGGCTTAACACTGGGATCTTATGAGACCCATTCTATGTGAAATGTCCTGCCATTTGGGGTCTACCGCATATCTTGATCAGGGCCAATCCGTAGACGATGGACGTGCAACCGGTATTCCCCTCTATTTTTATAAATTCTAGGAATGCGTGAGACACATTGCAACACATCAGTCAGTCTCCTCGTAACGTGGGAATCAACTGCACGACGTTTACATGTTTCAAGAATGCGAAGCGACAGGTAGCAGGGTAGCTCGACTTACATATCTGGCAGTATTGCGTTGCCTGTACGCGTTAGCCAGGATCTGGAAAGAGCCTTAAAATGCGCAGGATTTACCTGCATCTTGTCTGACACCGCTCGCGAGAGCTCAGGTGTAAGGTTGATTTAGTGCTGAGGTGCTGCCTGTGCTGTGCCCTCTGCAGTGGATTCCACAATACAGGTCCACTGGATGAGTCAGTCTCAGAAAATCACTGGAATGAGCTATTGGTCACTCAGCATATAAATATACCCGTATGGTACAGCTGCGCACGTCAGCTCCTTTCCGTGTTGAAGAAAATAGATACCGTGGCCCAATGCGCTTGGCAACGGTTACACTGCTAGATGTACGTCACTGGATCGGAAAATCTACCCAGAATGATTGCATGAATAGTTTTGAAGCCCAGGTCTGCGGCAGAGGCTGCAAGGTCTTCCAGAGCATTGTCGTTCCCAATGCTATATGAGGCAGTTTGAGAATTGCAGCGCTGCTGCTAGTTATCTTGGAGTCTATCTACCCCAATGAAGCTTCGCAAGGGCTGCAGAAAGGAGGTGAGGAGTATGTGAACACCTGTGCGTAAGCTGAAAAAACTAAAGCTTCCCCCGAAGCACTCTTCAGTCTGCGTTATACCTGAGAAAGAAGTCCTGCCTTGGAACCCGAAGTAACCTGCTGTGGTGGCGCAGGGAGCGTGCCGCTAGGCATGACAGGTCACCCATGAATCGAGAAGCTTGAAGCTCTCTTGAGGAGGTTGCTGGCGGATGTTTCGGTGACCCATACTTTTATTTCTGTTCGGCGAGATGGGGCTGCCTGATCCCGTAGGTGAGGCTTCCTCTGAGTTCCTGTGCTTGTGGGTGAAGTAGTACGGTCATTCAGACTCACGGGTGTCCCGCAGCTGCTGTCGACCCACGGCATGTTTCCTTTCAAGCGATTCAAGATACCCGGCAAATACCACTCCAGTTCTCTCCCACCCAGGCAGGCTCCACCGTCGGCGCAGCTTGCCTCTGTGATGCTTCCGCCTTAGATACCATCGATAAAATGTGCACAAACCTGTCGCGCTAGTGTCCATTAAGGTAGGAGTTCAGCGTTGCGGGAACGTTACTTGCAAGTGCGACACAGGGGCGCGTAACGACACTGAACAACAAAAACGCTAATCTATGAGGAAGCACATAGGCTGCTACACCGTCCCCTAACTCACAACCAGGCCCCTCGGAGTAGGCTTCAGGATTGACAGTGAGCACTGTATAGAATGTGCGATTGCCCGGCTTGCAGCGGTTCCTGCATTGTACTATGTGTTGGGCTTTAAACCAGCTTGCACCGTACTCTGAAAGTCGCGACAAGGTTCCTAGGACGTGATATTGTCATGACGTATGACAGATTTCGAGGAAAACAATGTAGCGACCAACGTCAACTCAGCAGTGCGACAAAAAGCTTGTAAGTAAGGAATGATGATGAAACAACGAGGAGGAAGAATGGATCGTTGCGCAATGCACAGCATTCTTAGCAAAAAGAAGGAGAAAGCTGTGCTTGAAGTGCATCAGGCTGACGAAGCATTTCCTCGTGGGTAGAACGTAAGGGCATGGAGCGGAAAGAGCACGACTGGAGCCCGCCAAGGGTAAACAGATGCGCACGGGCAGCAAGACGAGGTGACCTCTATGCAACAGCGCTCCATCCGTACAACACACTTCTCCCGTTCAGCCTCAATTCCGCCCGGAGCTCACAGTTGTCTTCTGCGAGGTACGGAGGTTTCAGCGTCTGCAGATTCCTGTCCAGTAGGCCACGGCGCTGAAAATTTTCTTGCTTTTTCAGCGCAATTTCGTTGCGTCGGTACATGCTCGTGACTAGTGCTGCACTTTGAGGGAGGCACGCATTTCTTGTCCTATTTCTTGATACCTGCTGGCTATATCAAAGGTATTAACGCTGCACTCGGGCGCACTTCTGACGGCGGCAGGAAGGCTAGCATATGGTCGGTTTGACAAGAACTGCAGTACACGAACGCACCAGCAGGAAAGATTTGTCTCCGCGGGTACAGCCTTTTTCACTTTTCGGGACTACGTAGCTCAGATGGGAGCGTGGTCGAGAGCGGAAGCTTACTATGTTGCGTGCAGCGGCGTTCGAAGCTCCTGCTACAGCCTTTCGCCCCTTTGGTGCAGAAAGCGTGGGACCGAAGACTATCCTTGCATCTTTTTAATCGGTCTGATAAGCGCTGATGCCAGGTGCTGATTCTGAACGCGACTGATGATATGAGAACCCTGGATCCGCCGGCCCCGCGTTTCGCAGTCCAAAACAACAGTGGACTCTTCCACTCGCTGTGACTCAGGTGTGTCTACGCTGCAACGACGCGAACTGCTGTTCACTGACTCCAGCCTTTCTCACGTAAGTCATGGTATGTGGCAACAGCCTTAGCATGAAGACAGAGCGAGTGCCGGCGACGGCTAGACATGGTCAGGGCGCTATAATGCACACTGCAAAGGCTACAACGCCTGCGAAAGGTCGCTCGTGCCCAGTCCTCGGGCATTTGTCAGTGAGAGCTCTTCTCACCTGGTGTATTTTACTAGAGAAAGGATACTCCCAGTGGAGTAGAGGCCATGGAAAGACTTCTGTTCTGTTGGAGGTGCTTGTGTCATCTGCATGATCTTAAGATACGAGTGAGTCGGAGCAGGAGTTTTGCCCACAATTGACTCTTCATTTGTATGCCCGCAGCTACTGCGGCTCTTATGGCTCAGGGAGACCGCCTTTTCAAGGCTAGAATACAACATTGTGCCCTGCGTGGATGAGAAAACATGAGCTAGCCAAGCTGCTGCTGTGGCGACTCAAGAATGTTCATCTCTGTCCCACACCACATGAGAAGGCGACCTTGTATTACTTGATTTTCCAGCCCGCTCTCTTCACTCGCACGTGCGTCTTGTGTTCTCCGAATCTCAATACGGTAAATTTAAGAAAAACACTGGGGAGTCTTCATGAAGGATCAGTATGACAAGCTCCTTCGAGACATCCTTTGCTGCAGGTGAATCGGTCTGAGGAAAGCCGCTGTCACATGTTCCGCAGGTACAGCAACAATCGAAACTCTTCCACACAGTCGACCATGCGAGGTCTAGCAAACCAGTAGGTCACTCGTAACTCCCCAGGTCCCGCTGTCTTCACGCTACAGTGGTAAATTACTCCCGAACGTCTTTTGGAGACTGCTGGCACATAACGGATGCGCAATAACATGATAGTACCCATTCAAGAGCAAAACGGAGACCCAAGTGACGTGGATTAGTTTCACAGGGCTGACAGAAGAGGCAATCTTTCACACTTCTGGTAATTTGTATGAATGAGGCAGCGTTTCTGCGCATATAAGTTTCAGATGGGTTGACACCCAGTCTTGAATGTGAGCAGAAAGCTGCAGCTGGAGCGAGGAAGGGTCGCGGCGGATAGAGAACTCGTATCCTGGGGGCAATGTAGGAAGGGTTGCCTTCGATGGGTACGGCAAAGTTAAGTCTGCTATTCCGCTAGACGGTAAGTGGAATATGCCGATGTCGCATATTCCCTTGTGTCTTACCTGCGAAAATCTCTAAAAAATTCCGGTGCAGCGCCTTACATAGCGCGTATATTGCAAGTAGTGCTCAGGCATCATCAAGTGGTATTTTTGCGACGACAGTTTGCAGGATAGATGCGAAGGGGGAGGAAGGGATACCCAGCTTCTCTCACACGCCCTGGGCAGCCCGGGAGACCATCAGCATGCGTAGCTACACAGAAAGTGTCCTACATATATGCTGCGTACCACAGCACCGCGACCTGCTTCGTCTCCGGCTCTACCGCAAATGCACTCTACTTCGGACTGCCATAAACTGAATCCGCTGAGCTTCTTGCGATATGTCAACAAACCCTCGTCTGCTAATCTGTAGCTGCAGATAAACATATCGTTTAACTCGACCAACAGACGTTGCGCTTGCTTGCAGACCCAATCTAGCCCCAGTGCTGGTGGTATATATTGCAGGAAAGTGGAATTCTGGTGAGAGCCAATGTGTGTGTGTGTGTGTGTGTGTGTGTGTGTGTGTGTGTGCATCTGGCGAGAGGGCCGCTCCAGCTGATCTAACAAGCTGATGTGGGCGGCTGTGTTTGTTGCAGACAGTTTCAGTGGGAGTAAACCCAGCTACATATCGTCTCAGGGCAGCAAGCTGAGATCGCTGCAGTATCCTACGAATAAATCTCTCTAGTTGCGCCATGTATTACGTAAACGTGCGCGCGTAAAATTTAAGCGTGCCCGGCTCCGACGCTGATCCGTCTTGTAAGAGCGGTTTCCTCGACTCTGCAGCAACTCATGGACACCGCTGGGAGAGCCGCTGGTCTGTATACGCTGAAGCGATGCTCTGGCTCGCTCTGGACTTGCGAAAACCGGGCGGCGGACACCAATAGTTGTGCACTTACATTATACTGGAGGTATGAGACTGGAGCGCATAAGGGAAGCGGATGACGTCAGGGATTTGTAACTGCAGAAGAAAAAGTGTTGTACCCTTACAGATCGTGAGCGGCATGATAATGATGACTAGACAGAGTACACGCTACATAAAAAGTGAGAACGTGTATTCGCTGTAGTAGAGAAAAAACCATTGTTTGCGATCCCGGAGGAATTCCCAGTGAACGGGAGCACTGCAACCTCTACTGCTGTGTATATCGGTTGAAGGAGGCGGTAAGGTGCGGAGCACTAGGCTGTCAGGTTTAAAAGCACAATTCATCTATTTCTGCTTATAAGGTCATCCGATCTCTGAATGCCGATGTGGTGAGCGAGGCGTCCGCGTAGCAGCAAGGCACTGCCAGAGGCCTTTCGTGTTCTCGTATGAAGAGAGGGGCTTGCGGCTCCAGGTTCAAGGCTCTACCATGTCGCCTTGGCCGCCAGAGTCTGGCTGCTATCTGGCCACTACTATACAAGGACCCGCGTCGTCGCGGAACATTTTATTGAAACTGGCCTCACGCGGCCGACATGCGCACCGGAGAGTCCAGCGGCGTCCTCATTCACTGTCGACAGCAGCTTTTATGAGACCACAGCAGTTCTACAAGCTAAAAAGTAGGTCTAGACAGATTACGCCGGCTTCGCACCTCTACTATCACGTGGGAGGTCGTGCCGTCTTCCGTCATCCGGTCACATGGTAGAGTAGGCATTCAAACTCTCGGAATGAGAGGACGGATGACTAGGATGAGAGGAAGCACACAGAAAAGGTGCTGGGACTTGTTGTGGTGCTTCTTCTGTGCTCGTGAGAGGATTGATACATTATTTTCGATGACAACACTCTGAAAACTTTTTTTATCTGAGAGTGTTGACACACGTATACATCAAAGCACTTGTTTTTTCATAGTGTTTACAGCGGAATGTGCAGCAATGTCTCGATGCATTCGTGCTGGCATCTTATGTCGTGTAGCTGAGCATTTTCTTGTTAGTCTGGAAATAGTGTGTAGAATGGTTTTGCTGCAGTGGTCATCTTCTGGAAGGAGGAAACTCGAAGGGCTGGGAAAAAAGAGCGGGATGTTCAATCAAGGGATCCAGGCGAAAGCATATCGAAGAGAAGAGCGCAGATGTGGTAGCCGGGTATTTCAGCAGCCTTACGAAGTGATCGGATGTACAGGCATACCAGTTTAGCCTTACGGAGAGCGTCAGGGACTGACATTCTATGAGGGAGGGTACGACTCGATTAAATTATCTCGAACATATCTTTTGCGGAAGTTCGTAAGCCCGTCCTGACAAAATCGCGCAGCTTCAATCCCGCCGAACTATTATGCTGCACTTACGCAAAGCGGAAGCCGGCAAAGAGAGGAGACGATGGCAGTGTATCAAATCACGTCACACAGACGGTGTGCAGACCAGCCAGGTAGCGTGTGAAGCTGTCATTCACAGCTACGTGTTCCGCCGGACCACTGACAGGGTACCGTTGCAGGCAGCGGCGTGAGTGTTGTTCAGCCACAGCAGTGAGCGGAGCTGACGGAAGTCCCTGCGCCTCTTTTTAGCTCAGGAGCTTCCGTCCGTGCAACTGCCTGATGTGTAGCCGGGGTCTCACAACCAGCACATTCGAACTGAACGTGCGCTGCTGAAAAGCTACTATGAGTCTGCCTCTATCACGCTTACTCACTGAAACTGTCACGGACATTCATGCTAGGAGCATTGCCTCTTTGGAAGTGTTTTTCTTCCACAAAGACTATCTGCAACTGGGAGCTCTTGTTGCTTTGAGTTCATCGTTGTGCAAAATCAATGGACGTTCTATGCAACTGGCGGCACCACGACAGCAATGATTCAAGGTAAAAGCCGCACGACAAGAGTAATCACCTCAACAGAGTATCTTTCAAGCTCCCTACCAACGACGTCACTCTCAAAGACACGTGGGAGAGCAATGTTTTAATGAATTCAAGAGTCGCGGTATGACCTTTTGCCCTGATGACACCTTCTGGCAGTCGACTTTGAGATTGTCAAAATTGGAGACGGGGAATGAGTAGGTCCATTATAAAGAAATCGTTATAGTGAAAGGGTTTAAAATAATTGAACAGTATCATTGCTAGCTTCAAGCCGAATAAAAGCCCTGGACGCTGCATTGTACTCGACTTGAAAATTTGAGGGTCAGATCTAACTATCCACACCACGAGTGGAGTCTAGGATTTTGCAAAGCGAGCCCTCCTTGACTGTCAAGTTGCCGTTTGCCGCTATCGCAAGTACACGTATTTCAGGCTAAAGTGAGCTGTAGAGCTCATTACATCACGGCGCGTGGCCCAGACTCCGTAGTCGTGCAGTCGGAACAAGCTGATCTATTGGAGACGGTGTGACGGTCTGAAAGACGCAACTGTGCTGCTATCAAACTGCATGTGTATATATCGCGAAATGTACTAGTATCAACAGGCTAGAACTCGAGTACCCTGCATGCGTGATACGTCAGGATCGCCTATGTTCTGCTGCTGTCACAGTTCATTTGGGTATGATGAAGATTGACGTTTTATTGAGCTTTGATGCGGCGTGAATGCATGTCGGTGCACTCGTAACGCTATCAAGGAAGCGCACTCAGCAGGAAATTGCTGACGCCGACGAGCACAGACAGCATCCTCTATTGCGGCAGCCGTGGGCTGGAGTTATTCTCTCGCACATCGCCCTTTTTGTTTAAGCGACATTGGTGAATCCGTCAGACCGTCGCACACTGGATTCGCTGTCAGCATTCAGCGTGTCCCCTCGGCTGATGACTCATGATATCAGGCAGTACACACCCCAGCTATAACCAGGACGTTTCCCGCTCTGCTACGCTTACAGGCGAACACTTGGCACGAAGGACTGACTTGAGCGAGACGAACGACATGCATTCAAGACGCGAAAGTGTGACCTCCGCCCGGCGGTTCTCCACGTTCTCGGCGCTACACGTTTCAAGGAGCAAACAAGCGATTTTCAGTGAGAAAATCGACGACGGATGGCTACAGGATGTACGCAGCGATTTCCTGCACAACGACTTGCTCAAAATTGCGACTCCTGCGGGAATAGCCGGCTAGTCAGACACCTCCCAAATTGCGTCGTAGAGGACGTCGTGGGATGAAAGCTACCATTAGACCCGGCGACGATAACAAGACAAGCATTTAGTCAATTGCAGACTCTGGATACATTTGAAGGTCTGTGAATAGCTGCACACGGACTCCAAGCCATGACTATGAGAGATTTGAGCACCTACCGAGGCAGCTTGAAGTCTGAGAGGGCAGCGCTAGCTCTATGCATGCAAAGTACTTGATTTTTTCCTGTCAGCTGGTAAGCTCCTCATATACGCGAGCCTCATAAGTTCAAAGATGCAAGATAGAGAGCACATACTTAGCAGACAGCGAAAGAACAAGCCAACATTTCTTGCATAAATCGTACAAACTGGGGTTGGACCACACCCGCGCCTACGCAGCGACTATGTATGTACTCGATTTGCGAAGAAAGGCGGTAATCAGGGTCAAATTCTTGTCTTTTGAAAACAGACAAAATAATATGTGAACCCTTTGGGCAAGGAGCTGTTTGTCAGTCGCATACCTCTTCATTAACGGCTTAGAGACTAGTGCGGCGCATATATGAAAGGGAATGGTCTTGCCCTGAAAGATCAAAGCGGATTGATTGTACGTCTGTGTTTACCTCGCAGAATGAAGTGGCAGAAGGTGTGGTTTACGGTAGACTCAATGCTGCACCAGGCATCACTCTCAGAGAGAGCAGAGCGGCATAGCGTCGCACTATATTGGGTAGGTATGAACCCTCGTTTGGGTTCTACTCACGTCCCCGGGGAACGTGCTCTGGCACTGCGAGGATGGTGCGGCTGCGCCCGCAATCGGCTGCTGAGCTGTTCGTGTCAGCCTATGTAACTGATGGTGTGTCGGTCGTTTCCACGATGGCGAAAGGCGCACGCTACCCTAGCATGTCAAGGTGCTGAGATTTCTAATTGCAAGCAAGAACATCAAACGTGACAAAGTGCGAGTTTGGAGTATGTCAGCAAGTGCCAGGGAGGATCGACCCCGTCTGCAGACTAAATAGACCCTTGTTGGAGTGCGAGGAGGATAGCCTACTAACCATCTTGCAACAGCCTGCATCCTGAGAGATTATGCAGCAGCCCTGATTCTAGCTGCGTACTTCAGCCATAAGACAGGACCAGGAATGAATGTACGAGCAGCGCGTCACGTTTCCCGAATGCCGGAAGCCGTAGATCCAAGTAATTTTACTTTGTGATTAGCTGGTGAGTTGCAGGGAAGCTGTTTTGGGCAATGCAAGCGTCGAGGAAACTCACGAGTGTCGAACTTAGTTGACGCCCCTGTCGGAGGAGGGCACGGCTGCCATAGCGCACGCATGAGGTCCCGTGAGTAATCTTGGACTACTCCGTCTAGAGCCCGAAACTTTCGCATTCCCGTATCACTGTCAGTTCAATCTCCTGTTGAGCACTGTGGTTGTTGATGTTGTTCTTATTTCGCTCAACAGGTACTTGAGGGAAGCATAGCGTAATCTCACTACATTCGTCGACGAGGGTAGTGTGAAAGAGCCGACCCAACAAGGTTAGCGCGCGAACAGCTAAGATGCCACAAGCTCTTATCTTGCTGGGTGCTTAATTCTACTGTTCTGAAGCTGAAAAAGGTATACTCTCAGCAACCGATTACGATTTGAACGCCCGACCGACTAGGTGTACATGCAGTGGTAGATTGTCGATCGTACATACAAACGGAACCCAGGAAGTTCACTCCTATTCAGCGTCATATCTGTGCAGGCAAACCAGCTTCTCTTCTTGGTTACAGTACGAGAAAAGAGACGCAGTTAGTTACTCAAGTGCAGAGCAAGTCAAGGCTGGACACAAGATTCACTCAAAGACTTCATAATTGCGGCAGTATTGAGGGTCTTCAGCGTTCAAAAGATGAAGCCGTCAGCCACAGAACGATCTCCTTCTGTGCGAAGATGGCTTAGATTATTGAACAAAAGATACTAAATTGTATGAAAGCGAATCTAGGGTTGCGGACGTAAACCGAACTGAACCCATAAAAGGCTATAACATTATTGTCGATCCTCGAAGACTCAACCGTTGAGCTGTGGAGGGGAACAAACTCACAAGCTGTACGGAAGCAAAACTGACCATTGATACAGCGGCCAAACCTGCCGCAAGACACATTTTACGGATAGCGGACTTTATCGAAGTCTATTTCAAAAGTTAGGACTATAGCACGCTCACCTTTAGTGATCTGGGACCGTACGTGGTCGTTAGTGATAAGGGGTCTTAGAAATGGTACTTGTGAAGGCACAGACATGACGGGGTCGGACAAGACCAAGAAGCACTACTGAGTGACGTAGCATCTCATGCTCAGGACGGGTGAAGGATTTCTGGGAGAATTGAACCGACAGGAATGCGAGTTCAGATGTGGTTCGAAAAGAGGACAGACAGCGTCCAGAGGAGGCTTTTAAGGAATTCGTTTGGAATAGGATACGAGCGGCATATCCCCACTGCGGCGGTGCAGATATAAATGATGGTGCTGCGGCCTGCAAACCCTAGTCGTCGGAGTCACCTGCGGAGAGCATCTCTGCTTGTAGCGTAGTATTGTGCCTTTCAGACAAATCGTGCCTGCGAGGCACGCAGCAGCAAGAGGACAGTGCTATGCAAAAATGCAAGCGACCTGTCGCCGACGGTCCTGCGCTATGTATGACCGTGCCCTAGTGAGTCTTCCATCTCCAAATTGGCAAAGGAACACCTTCAATTAGAATGAGGGATGCCGTCCGCGAGCGCAGGACAACAGCAGCGGAATGAGAGTTTTGTAAAACGGGCATGCAGCGTCTCAGGAGAGTATTCAAGCCGTGCGTATATGCAAATAGACTACTGCACGACCAATCAGCATTAGCGGTGCTGCGAGGTGTACGTGACTTTCTTCACCCGCAAACTCACATATCGACGGACGAGGTCGCGGGAATCAAAGGTGGCACCGAGCAACAAGCCTATTTACAGATATATATAGAAACATCACGAGATCACCGTCGCATAGTTAAAACAGTTGACGTCCCCAAAAAAGCACGAGTAAATTGTAGACATGATGCCGGTGCAATTCAAAATCCACTGCGTTACTTGATATATAGGGTCTTGCAGTCCTACTGAAAGCTCAAAACACAGGGTCGGGGGAGATTCCATAGTGGGGATATCATCTGTACAGTGCTGTTCTGTCACAATCTTCTTGCAACAAAGGCACGTGGTCAGAAAGGGGAGCGCTGATGCTAGTTTCTCTACCTCCGGTTTGTCGGAAGGACTAAGGTGGAAAAGGCGAATTCCGCACTACGTTGGAGCACATTTCTTAGATTCTGATTGGAACTAGAAGCGTTCTAAGGTATTTTTAAAGTATGACTACTGCACGGAGACAGACAAAGAAGAACCGGAGTGCGCCGCTTGGCTGACGTGTTTGAATGTTTCCAATAGAGCATGTGCTTTCGACAAACGAGGTAGATATTTTCGATGCAGATGGTCTTTCGCTGAGTTACGGACGGTGATGTCCACACACCACGTCCTGCGCTCCTAGTCGCTTCAGCCTTTTCAGAGTGTGTCGACACCCGAAAATAGTCGGAGGTGAGTTCTTATGGGAGGGGCGCATATGCTGGACGCTTTTGCCTTTCACCGTCACCAGGCAGTTGTACTCTCTGCAAACCTTGACTCACCAGACTTGCTTGGAGACTTCAGGTAATATGCTGACCTTCGATTGACAGCTACTATTCCTCCCAGCCTTTTTAAAGACCAAAAAATTAAACTTCTGTCGAGACTCACGCCACGATGCCAACGCAAACGGCAGGAATAAGCCCTGTGTGCCCCCACAGACTCGGCTCCGGGCGTACTGGCGATAAGTGTACTTGATGAGCTAAGGAGGAGTGCTGATACGGGTGAAGGACAAATACGTAATGCTTCCGTCTCACGCTCTGCTTGCTTTGGATGGAAAAAGTGTTCAATGCGGCGCAGGTGCTCAAAGTGGAGTTGAGTATGCATTTTCTATCTCTTATTGCTGTTGACTCAGGTGGATTCTAGCTGTGGTGGTGGTCTAAGCGTCAGTGAAATCCAAAGCATAACAAGTCTCGCTGTTGCAAGGAGATATACGCTTATTTCCAAGACAATGTGGGGCCATCTCATCTGGCAAGAAGCTGAGTTTCACTCTATGGAACAACACCGCAGAAGCTGCTGTTGCCGACGGGATTTCGTCGGTATCAGTCTTTCCTTCCTGATGTAACAACCCTTGAAGCTCCGCTGGGTCTGAATGCGACGCACTCTGGGTCATTCACAAGGCGGAAAGCAGTAGACAACATATTGAACAACCTTCATCCTAGGAATGCAGGTAAACCTTGTGGTGAGTTGCGTATAAATGGTGATCTGTACGTATGCTTGCGGCAAGTTTAATTTTTAAGGAAGGAGCGCATCAAAGTGTTTTCAGCGTCGGGAGGAATTGTGTCCGCGGTGAAGTACGTGTGGGCTTTACCTGATAAATTGTAATAGGGAGAAGCCTTGGTGCTACTGACTCTCTGCCATAAGGAGGCATGGCAGGCAAAGAGACGAACGGAATGCCTCTAAGTTAACACCCAGTGAGTACCAGGGCAAGATCACAAGGTTTGTAATAAGGTTAATTACCCCCAAGTTCATGATATTAGAAGATTTCTAGCACGAATAGGTGCGGATCGTCATAATAATTGGCACGGAAGATTGAAGTTCAGAGGTAGAGCACTACTGTACGGCAGCGTTTATTATAGGGGTGACCAGGCTCCAAACAAGGGGAGCAACTAAATCAGATGCATACGGGCACGGGGACACACACCATTGTTTAAGAGAACAGAATTGCTGTAGCGTTATGTGGAAGGAAGGTTTCGAGCGTGGAAACGTCTATTTATGCGCGGTTGGAGGCTGGAGGTATAGGAAGCGGTGACGCACAAGACGGATCAGCGTATGTACTGAGCTGCGTCCACATGATTCCAGTCTCTCATCTCGGCAACGAATGAATTCTTGCCTCGACCATTGCTCAAGCGTCCAGAGTTTCTCTTCAATCTCATTGTGGCGTTACGTTTCGGGATTTCTTCCGCGGACTTCAGCCGCAAGTAAGAGGCGGGGCGAAATGGCAGCGGATTCTTGAGCCAAGACAAACCCATATGCGCTTCATTCTCTTGAAAACACGGACCGACAGCTAGCAGCAGCTAGTTTACTAGCTGGAAACATGACGCAGGAGTATTTGTGCGTCCCAGGACAGGAGAAAACTGTTACAGTGAATCATTCCCGACGAATATGAGCTAAGAGATTTTATACTTGCATCCGCTATCGCCAACAATGTCTGCAAAGGCGTTTCTTTGCGCCGTACTAAAACTTAGTGCAACATGCGTTGTAGCTGCGGTAGCCATCAGAGCATCAGAGCAGCAAGATGCATTGGACACATCAAGGTCTAAGAACAGGTTCAGTCAGTTTTGGAGTAATCAGGTAAAGCAACGGCATGCAATCATAAGTCTTAGATCAGTCGTTCTGCGGAGCGTAGATACCGTCATCAACCGATCTTGGGTAGACAACGCGACGGAGAGATACAGCGATTGGGCCAGCGCTTCAGTTCTGTACTTGTTTTGAGGCACCCCCATGAAGCTTAGGAGTCAAACAGTTTTGCCGCCTGGTGAATTCTGTCAGGAAGAGCTGCAGGTCGTCTGGTGCTTTCTCCGGGTAGAGCTAGAATTTGTTAACGCTGAATCCCTTTCACCCAGAATGAATTCCCCCGATTCTCTCGCCAATTCCAATGACTTTCCCGAGCGGCGGTAAAAACAATGTCGATCAGATAGGAAGATGCCAGGTACTGCTGCGCGCTCCGTCTTTCTACCATAGTGCACTGTGTAGCATTGGTGATAAAGCAGGAGTACAAGTACGACCTCAGAAGGGCGTTCGCAATATGGCGGTGCCGCAGGATCCGTTCTATATAGAAGGCTACCCGCCCCAAAGCATTATAGGACCATTCACGTGCGCAATCCTACTAATCAAGTGGGACCGGCAATGGACCTTATTCAGTGCTACACTCCTCCTGATAGGTTCAAGTATACCCGAAAATTTACAGTCGTCGGAAGCTCACCAGTGCAGCAGGTTAGGCTAACGCGCGACGTATTTTATCCCAGTGTGTTCAGAGAACTCGGCAAGCAGCTTATACAACCCGCGGTAGAGGGACACACTGCACTTTGAGAGCTGATCGCTTCTGAGACACCTCGCTGTTCTTTTCAATGAAGTCCCTCCGGACGAAATCGTCAGGCTAATTCTTTTGAAAATCATTGTAACGGTGCGTACAAGATACGTGCTACGGCAACGCCTGGGCGTGTGACGGCACACACGCATGCAGTTTTGTGCGTGTGAAAATACGCAGTACCCCTGTCGTGAAACTCTCAATCAGGCGTTTTCGGACGTGGATCACTCCCCCGTGATTAGGTTCGTACAAAAGCCGTACTAGATTCTTCAGCAGCCACAGGGGCTCCCCATAACGTGTGTAGCCTTCTGCTCGCTGTCAGTACATGGAAGTTCCTAGTGGACAAGGTGGTGAAGATATATACTATTTTACTTGAAACAACTTCTTAGTGAGCACAACAGAGCTGTACAGGTTCAGGAAAGCACATTTTCAAAAGTTCCTGCAAATTCTTTATACAAGTAAGCAAATGCACAAGGGGATGAATGCGGAAGCAAATGCGAGGAGAGGTAGTTCATAGAACGGGGCACAGGGCGCAATCTTCCGGATGCCTGAAGAGAAGGATACCATTGACCTTATCATTATTCCCGGTGTTAGTCTTGTTCGTATTACCTGTGATTACTGGTACTGTTCTCATGTTGTTGTTCATCTCATAAATCTTCTTGCTTTATAGTCCCACGGCTGTCAGTATGTAGGTGCATCGTACAAAGGGTGATGAACATTGTCGGCGGCACGTTGCGAAGAGGGGTGAATCGAGCACAATGGGGAGGTACGGCTTCGTTGGCGCCTCGCACTCATAGGTGCCACGTGGCGCCGTTGGATGCATTTTCCGACCGGGGTTCGCAGTGCTCCTCCGTGACAAGTGCATGGTGCAATCCACGCAAAGCTCCTTCACAGCGTGCAAGTGTACGGACGTCCATTCCAGCGTTCCCTGTGCCCCTTCATTTTTGCTGCCAATGGTACAGTGAGCGCTGTACTGGTCACAAGAAGGGACTTCCTGCGCTGATGTACATTCCCAAGCTCTACCCCAGTATTTGTATCATGCAGCTGGATAGCCTTTTGAATCAATGCTGAATACAACAAAAAAGCTACCGTTTAGGGTTTGCTCACGAGAGCACGACTAGAAGAGAGAAGGAGCGTTGCACTAGGCGTACACCAGCGCATTTGCAGTGAGAGCAACCTAGCATCAGAATAGCCTGATTCTGAGCCACCAAAGCCGGTTTCATGTACTGCAAAGCTGCCGGTGTGCGGGAGTATTCTGAAATAGAAAAAGCGACGGTGCTAGTCCTTGCTCCTGCATTATGGGCTGCATTGATGTGCTTCTTCCTATATAGGTTAGATTGTTAGATTTTTTCATCGTCTCTTGTGAGCGTGTGCACGATATCTGATAATTCCGAAAGTCACTGATAGTTTACCTTCACAGATTCAGGCGCCCGTGCGCGAGCATCTGAAGAGTTACCCGGGATTCGTCGTGTAGACTGTTGATTGGGCCTGCGTAGATGACGGTGTCTAGACATGTCGCTGTTTCTGTGAATCGTTGCATCGGATATAAAGCTCTATCGGACAAGTGGATCACGGACGGAATGTGGCGCATTATGGAGCAAACTACTACATTTCGACTTCCACGCAGCGAAATTAGGTCTCGCTGCTAGTCTGTGGAAGGAGGTAGTTGGTCGGATGTGAACGGCATTGCAACATTCTTCTACATGCGAGAACGTGCCAGTGCGGAAACAGAAAGGTGAGTCACATATTTCCAGGACGTCTCACCGTCCTCTGCAATATATTCAGAGATATGTGAGCTGCAGCAATTCCGGACTGTACGCGTTTATGTAATATACAGGGTCTCCTGATTGCTTCGCCCGCCACGGAAACACGCGGGACCGTACGCTCTACGTGGCTCAGCAAATATAGGACGAGAGGTTGATGCTATTAAGCTTGAAAAACCGCTAGATTCTTTTGTGTGCTCTTGGGCACATCTGAGCATCTGTTCCCTCGTGGGTCACGCAGATGATGAAAATGCAACGACGAGCGTGACGAGGGCATAACGGCCTTGTGTGAACTTTGTGCCCGGTTCCCATGTTCAGCTGCACATTTGAATTAACGAATGTGTCTCCCAGCAGAATCTCCTAGCAAAGCGGGCTTTTGAAGCAAAACTAGCAGCATGTACCAGCCTATCTTGCATATTGCGACAGCGGGATTTGCAAGATTCTCGTTCTGCACAAAACAGACCTCATCTCGAAGCTGTAGCTTCTTGTGACAAAGACAATGCTGTCCGCACAGCATCCTTCAATACATGTGGTAAAGACAAGGGGTCAGACTGACAGCGAGGCGACACCGAAGTTAGATAGGAAATTACATGGAATTCCCGTGGTTTTTGCCCCGATTAAGACTCAGAGTAGAACGGGAGCTTGGATGAAGCGCGAAAGGGGTTCCGCTGCAAAAGATGTTCAAACATGGACAATGTGTGGCAGGTGCTCTACACAGCAAAAAATGACGCAGTCGTGCACCATGATCCGTCAGCTCGTGAGCGCACCATGCGAAGTGGTTCCAAGTTACTCGCAGCTGGTATACGGAAGCGTCAGCGGGTGACTTGGAAAACCACAGGTTTGCGCACTGCAGTTCGCTTCAGGTATGAAGTCGCACTCCAGATGCATGCATTGACTCAGAGGCCTCTACGCAAGAGGTCAGTAGGTTGCGCACATCCAACGCAGGGGCGTATCGTCTGTAGCCTCCTCCTGTCGCCGGAGGTATACCTAGCAGTTATTGGCTCCCTGCACGACCGGTGAAGACCCACTGCTCGTTCAGGCGCACCGTAACAGAAACCGCACCAAGTCAGATCTATTAAAAGTCGTTACCTGCAGCGCAGTCAGTGTTTATGACCTTGATGACGTACGTTGGAGGCGTTCGCAGCCGCAGTTGCTTTCAGTTGCTTTTCCGTTTCACAGTTTCTCTAGATTGCTTCCTGTGTGAGTGCTGCGTAGTGTCCTGAAAGAAGTCAGAAGTCAACAGTGCTTCGATGATAGAGTTGCAGGTGGACGATTGATGGTTGGTATCGTCAATCCTCTAAAGAATACGCGCGATTTGGAAGACAATAGCAACAGCAGCTGTGAAGACAAGCTTAGTTGCGTAGCATCGAAATATCAGAGTATGCCAGCCCGCTTGTGCAGAGACACGTACTGGAGAATTCTAGGATGATGTCACCTCGAGCTGCGTGGTGACCTGGTCAGGCTACCCTAGAAGGTGTTGCTGCTTTGTAACGGCTCCTGTTGGGTCGTATTGGGTGTGTTGGCCACGAACCTGAAGTTAGCAAGAGAGTACAAGACCACGGGTGCACTAAGGCTAGCGCCAGCTCGTAGAAAACTACACCGGAGAAGTAACTCTCTGTAGGGGGAGAGCGCACACAGTTAGCACGCTCTTACATCGGAGGAGGTTTGCCCGATGTATACGCCGGTGCGGGGAAAGTTAGTTTCGCCGGTAGATAGCAGGCACAGCGCTGACATGAGGAGGGATCCAACTGGAAATGTTGAATTGCATATAACCCGATCCATCAGTCACACTTGCGGAATTTCTGCGAGCTCTGCGTGCAGCTTGCAACATTCAAAAAATTGGCCTCTGGTGAAATATGTCTTGCACACCTAGAAATTTGCCCCCCCGGATACTTTTTTAT
The DNA here is from genome assembly GCF_030435755.1 of Ochotona princeps. Taxonomy (NCBI): domain Eukaryota; kingdom Metazoa; phylum Chordata; class Mammalia; order Lagomorpha; family Ochotonidae; genus Ochotona; species Ochotona princeps. The sequence goes on from NW_026698397.1 coordinate 23,142, forward strand.
CCGCCTGCCAGGCGTCTGCGTGTGGTGCTGGCTCCACGAACTGCAGACAAGGGTAAGCTGCAAGGCTTTCGTATGCCGTACTGCGCGGCGCAAACTGAGTGATCACGCTTGATGCACCGGTCACAGTTGGCAGTAAGACCTTTCAGGGTTCACGGAACTCAGCTGCAGGATCCATACAGTGACGGAGTGCCCGATCGCTGTCGCAGCCTGGCATTCAGATGCAATGCAGCAGATGTTTCAGCGGATATGCGGTAAGGCCACGCAGAAACCGTATAACTTCAGTCAGTGTGCCGTGATGTGGAATCCACCATGGCTTTGTACCACACGTGCTTCAGCACCGGAGATCAAATGTAGCTTATGCAGTCTGAAAAACAAAGTATGATGGCCTGCTTGTTTCCAATGATACTAATACTCACCTTACCAAGCACCTAACTGGTTATGTACATTTTATTACGCGTGCGGGTTCTCGTTTTGCCGCCGAAGGATTGAGATTGTGCAGAGCACTGGTAGTAGCAGTCGGCACGTCCGGCCTTACGAGTTTTCTAATTTGTCCACATCTGAAGACGTGTGACCGCAAGTATCCTTTCGTTTTTCGTACCCCAGTCGCAGGTGCAACGCTACAGGAGCACTTCTGTACGTTTACTGCTCTCGGGTTTCATTATTACATAGAAGGGAAGCGTTGGCTTTGTCAAAGATGACAAAAAAGGAAACGTAAACTTCACTGTACGCTCGAGACCTTATATACACTGCAAAGCATCTTCACTATATGGATCAGCGAAGTCAAAAGATGCCTTTGCTTGGCCTACTACTCACATACCGATCCGACGGAGCAGGCTGGTGACAGCACCGTGTCTCGAGGCATAATATCACACCCAAGTACTTTGAAAATAGAACGTTCTGTAGCTTGACGACAGGAGGAGAACTGTATTCGTGGTGAGTACCGCCCTAGGACAAGCGTTTGCGCCTGGGCACAAGCATGTGAGTCCCCGGCTCAAAAAAGGGTGCTGCACAGGAGACACTACCAAGTACGAGATAAACAGAGGCTCTGAGCCTGTTGTCATGGCGCACAATCAACGAAGTGTGGGCAGGTTCAGTTCTATTAGCTGTCTGGCCTTACAATATTTTTCGAACGTCGAAATTCATACTGCCCGGTATAACTTCAGAGTTGTGCCAGCGCATGCGAGCGAGGCCTGTAGAACTTCTGTATGAAAGAATCTCTGTATTGGATGTCGGTTGAGGCCTTGGCCATGCACCTGGGCCGAGGGAAAAACACAATCTATACCAGTGAACACGACAAGCACAATATGTGCAGCACTGTATTGAGTTTGGTAGCGCTTGACCGGTTTCCAATCAGCCAATACGAAGCCGTGATGACCTGCAGGAGTCGCGCCCTCGCGCGAAGACCAGCTGGCGGCATCATCGGAGTCGCTGTTTTCAGTCAGGTGTCAGACGGTCAAAAATTCACGCAGTGAAATAGCAGTTAGCGGCTTGCTCTGCTGAGTATACGAATGGACTGATGTGTGCAGACAGAGGTAGCTGCGTCAGGTTCATGTAACATTTCAAGCAGGATGTCACTGCTTCGTACTGCGGCTGCAGCGGGGATCCGCTGAAGCACGGTTGAAAGAGGACTGATGCTCTTATTTGCCACTGTGTCCTTTCTGACGTGTTTGTTGAGTTCAGAGACTTTATGCGCGCGGTCCTGCATGCAGTAGGCGTACGTACAGGCGTTGAGGAACTCCCGGCGGACAGCTAAGGAATATCTTCCTGCATCAAGTCGAAGAGCTACGCTTTCTCCGGCTTGACAGCCAGGGCTGCTCGCTCTTACTATTGACGCCTGTGTTTCCATTACTGTAGAGGACAGAATATGAGCTCCATCTTGCCTTTCACGGCTGCATCACCTTCAGAGAAAAGTGTCGTGCTCTGCATAGGGAGTGTAATATGGGGCGGCATCGCCATTGCATCCGCATGTGGGCTGCTCAAGAAGAGAACTTTTTAAGCTACGGCGCAAAGACAATCTGATTCTGGCGTGCAACCCGAGTGTAGGGACGAGTGAGACTCACCACGGGCGGGAATGACCACCCGGTGCACAAATGATCTAGACACACCAGTGGCACCTGGCGTGAACCAGTGTACACGTTACTGCGGCTTCCTCTGCTAAACGCGATGTGTACGGCTCTTTGTCTCTACCTGAAAAAAGCGCCTCACCAGCGCAGAAATGCTGGCTTGCCCGTGTTCACTAGCCAGGCGTCCGATTGGCTGGGTTTCGTGCCTCTTTTAGCTGTGAGGAGCCGTATGGAACTCTACAACTCTTTTTATTCTTGCTATCGATAATGTGCGTGCGCGGAGAAATACGTAGGCAGTAAAAGAAGCGACGCCGGCGTCGACGGGCGCCAACATTCAAAAGGCTGGCGAGAAGCTCATCTGGTCTCCTGCACTTGGAAAAGCAGTTTAGTACAGCCCCCGCATCCTCGAGGCCACCGAGCATTTCCTTAATAAAATCATCGCAGAGGGGCTTTGTCTCTAGACTTTTACAGGGTATATCGTCTCATAACTTATACGCAGACATGTTCTGCGGCCATCCGTGCATCGAGAGAAATGCGAAGACGTTTCGCTGGGCGATCGTTCTGCAAAATAGAAGGTTTCCCAGGCCGGGAGGACGTTGCTTTCGCCCGTGTGTCGTGTTGAATCGCTTACGTCTCTACTACGCCTCTGAGTTCTCTATGTTGGAGAGGACTGACATGCAATTTTAAGAAAGATCAAACGCAAACCTTCACAGAAGGTACGTAGTGTCCTCGTGTTAAACGGTAGCTTCCACATCGAAAAACTGTGGCGAAGCTTGGTTGAGGTAGCACAGCCTAAGAATTGCAGTGAGAGGTGTCATAGGATACTCCGAAATTGGGCCTCGTCACAAGATCAGTACATTGCGACACTAGATTATGGACAGAGTGGGCCGCATAGGAGAAGCAAATTAGAATATTTATTGGCATGAGACATGGAGACATGAGCACCTATATAACGAGCAGAAGGTAATAATGATGAAGAGCAAGCGGTACGTTAGACAATCATGTGAATTCTTCGCCGTCAGTTAGTGAGCGCTGGGGTGTACGAGCCTCGGCATTCAGGGGCTGCAACGTTTGAAGAACGCGTCCAGTAAACATGCGTATATCGCTGGAACGGATGTATAGAGCATGACGGGGTTGCACCTGTTCCTCGTTCGCAATATTCCTAGTGAGGTGTTAGAAATGTGCGGGCAGCCAGCAAACTGCAAATCGCTTGGTAAAGCCGTCAGCGAGGCGTCAGAAATATTTTTTCCTGCCTTTGATCTTTCAAACACTCGCATGCTGCTTCGGTGGTCTCCCGGAAACAGGCAACGCCCCTTTTTGCTAAGTGGCCTGATAACGTGAAGAATCAAGGTGCGTTCATCAAGCTTGGTGCTCCGTCGCCGTCAGTACCAACAAGCAAAGGGATTTGTAAGAGGTGCTTAACCAGGGCTCGCTCATCGCCACAAGGAAGCATGCCGGCACAGCGACATGCCGTGTACCTGGGTCTCTTGATTGCGAGTTCGACAGTTGACGTCAGCCGTCGTAGCGTTAGTCGTCCGGCTAATATGCTACGATGGCTTCCAGCGCAATGTCAGCCTAGCCGACTAGTGTGCTGAGGCCCCTGCTTTCACGGGAGCACCTCGGAACATCGAGTATCACGCCGAGGTGCGCTCTCGGCTGCACGGGGGAGACTGTGCCACGTAAACTCTATAAGCATACCGGCCTATCAGTCTCAGTACAGAAATTCGTAAGCATTCGTGCGACAACCTAGGGTCAAGTTGCTCGGACGATTGAAGCCTCACTGGGTGCGATTATTAAACCTGGGTAGATGTGGCTTGTTGCAATTTGACCTTGTGGTCAGATAGTGGGTGGCAATATCGCTCCGCTGATAGATCGATGTGTATGATTTATGAAATATGAAACAGGTTATTGCGCCGGTCTGATATGTAACAAGCCGTAAACATTGAAGCACGTTGCTGCGTCGGTCGGTGCGGAACGCGAGACTGCAGTGACGCACATTTTCAGTCAATTCCGACATCTCGTTGTCGGCGGATATCCCGCGTAAGGCTCGAAGCTTCTGACACTATGCATTGCTGCGAGTCCTCCAAGAGCGGTGCTGTCCCCGTCACAGAAGCAATGTTCCTGCGCTCATTGAAAACGCAGAGGCGGTGCCCACCTACACGTCCGGTTCGGCCAAGGACTCTATCAAGTACAAGCAGTGGCTTGCTGCCTCCGCGCACGCATATGCCTGTTCTATCAAATCTGCTAGAGGCAGCCTGGCAGCCGTCGACAGCAGAGCATGGTTTTGGAGTAGCTTGCGGTAGAACTAGTCTCCGCAGTTTGCTAGTATCCGGCATCAATATCAGAGGGCACACCAATCTGTCGCTTCGCTATTGAGGACAGCCTGCTCCTGGGATGAACACGCAGATCATTTTTAAGGTCAGTAAGAGGATTCACGCGAGGCATCCTACGAAGTTGGTGGCTATCAGATTCACTTAAACCGTCCAGGGTCTTAAAGGTGCATTCAGTAGTTCGAAATGATCCCTTAATGAACCGGCGAGGTAAAAAATGGAAAGATGAGGCCGGATGACAAGCCAACGAGCGTGATGCTTCCGGTTTGTCCACGGATAGTTAACGCATACGCTTCAAAGAAGAAAAATGCCTAAAGAAGTCGGAATGTTTATTGACTCAATAGGACCATACGCGCAACTCTGAGTAAACATGATTGCATGTCTACCGTATTCCGTGCACACCAAGTCTTGGCAGCAGAGACGGCGTACGAAACGAGGTATCCACATATATACTTGCCTATTCAAACCGGATTACGCCTCTTGCTATGGACCCCCGGTACAGACACACATAATCATCGTGTTTTGTCCACCGTCTTCAGATGCAACGCAGACAGAACTTCAGGGCCCAAATTGCGAAGGTTCAAGACCTGATTATGAGTGCGTCTCTGGGCATGTAAGTAACTGAGCGAATGGAGACGGTAGATTGTACAAAACGACACATACAAAAGATCTCTGAAGACGACCTAGCTAGGAGGTGCATTGAGTGTTCAGGCATTGCTCTCGGAAATCAGAGGTGCAGACGGCTTCACAACAGTGTGCAAGCGCTGTGTCCTGAATAAGCCCTTTCGGCGCGCCGGTATGAAGAAAAAAGCAGCATAGCCTGGTCCTGAGGTCCTCCTGAGATAGTGACATTGTACGTCGCATGCGCTTGTGTCCTAAGCAGAAACCATGCTTACGCCGGCAGCAGCAACCACAAGATGACGCTGTCTTCGTTGTCAGGTACGTGTTTACGGGCGTTGTGCGCTCCTTGGAGAACTGGCGCATTGAGGGAGTGCATCTGGACGCTTTATCTCGTTTCTTTGAAACGAGGCGAGAGCCGGGCACTAACAGCGACCTGACCGCCTTAGGCTAGCTAATGCCCGGGGCCCTGGTGAGACACCTCAGCTTTCCGCAACTGCACCGTATGGCATTCTGTAGTGCTTGACACTCAAGATTGCCCTGCAGATCCTGCAGCGCGAACACACGGGGATGACATCACGGCAGTTTCTGGATGGCGACAATGCCTACGGCTCCATCTAGAACGGTCACGGGGTAAGAACATCAGGCACAGATATATATGAGTTGAAAGCAGGACTGTGCCTCTCAAATATTACATCAGTGCAATCATCGGCAGCCGCAATAAATACAACAGCCTATCCCACCATCCAGTTGCTGTTTGCAGCGAAAGGCTGCTAACGTACCGCTCAAAGCCAAAGCAATTGCTGTTCCGCGCGTTTGCTTAATACCTCCGAAAGCCCAGCCCTCGACGGACAACCACGTAGCATCGCCTAAGTGGTGATTTGTTGACTACAGGCGAGCGCACTGGGAGCGCTTTGCCGAGGATAACATGACCATATACCTCTAGACACAAAGCTGACAGAGGCGTCTTATTTGCTACCTATTAGATGCTTATTTAGTGGCGCTTGCGTTTCGGCGGACCTAGAAGCACAGAGGCGTCCCCGCACAGAGCTAACAACAGAGATAACTGCTACGCCGGAGTTTTCTGATACTACAATATTGCACTTTGCACACGAGAGCATTACGGCCCCCTACCGCTTTTCCTGCGTAGTGGAAGGATAGGGCAGCGTGGATATAAGCTAAATCGCTGAATGAAATCAGTGCAGGAGGAAGTTATGCCGCGCGTTACGCAGCTGATAAGTCACCAAATGCATCTCGGGGGAGATTGAATATTTTTTTTTTTTCAATGAAGACCTCAACGGAGGTAGCCTTGCTGTGATTTGCTAGCGGCGTCAGAATGGTGGCAGATATCGTCAGGATTGTGAGCACTCCCTGTTGAGACTAGGTTTGCGGGCTATCTTTTTTGCGCAGGAACAAGTGAGATGTAATGAGGGGGGGAACGATGAGCAGATATGCTGCGAAATCGTATCGTCCTCATCAAGAATTTGTGTCGTTCACTAACAGAGTCTGCGAAAAGCGTGAGGCAGGGCTACAAAATCCAAAGCAGATTTTTCAAGCAATCTGTTCCGTTTCCACGTACGTGGCAATGGTGTAGAAGATTTTGTGTATCGGCACCTTTATAGTCACCGCTTGCTCAAAGGATGGCTGACGTATTACAGATATATTCTTTTGCAGCACGTATCGCGTCAGCCACACCATTATGACCGACAGCAGACCAACAGTTAATACCACAACGTGTGATCATATCGAGCCAACTAGCATCCCTCAAACACTTAATAAAGGGAAGCGCAGTCAGCGCATCGTACAAGCGCCGCTGCAAACTACCTGCAGCTGTCCAGACTCTACATATCACCTAATTAAAATGAGAGTGTTGTCTTTGTAGTACAGCAAACACTCCACAAGGATGGTCTAGGCGTGGCTAAGTGAAGCTATAAAGCGACTGCCGACTTACGAATTCAAAGCACGGATTGCTCAAATACCCACTTGGCACGTCTGTGGCCACTGCGTCGGAATGTATCGCTTGCTAACGAGTCCGCGGCCGGATGGGTCAGTCTTCCTGAATGTACTTCCGCGTACCACAAACGCTTGAAATTAGCATCTGCACGAGGCCAGACTTTGCGATGAATCGGCGAAAAAATACTCCGTCATGAAATCATGCTTTTTCTTTTGAGTGCTGCTTTCTTGTAAGCGGCCCGTGCCACAGAAGTGCAGTTCCGACCTGTGCGACGGGAATCAACAGTTTATTGAAGGCGGTTGCTGCTAACCGTCTGGGCAAGTTAACTCGAGTCTGCGCTCAGGGGTAAGAAAAGCTGGCTTGCCCACAGGTATAAAAAGAGGCGCCAGCTGCTTTTGGTGTATATCCCATTGCGCAGAAGCCGCAGAATGCGTGAACACAAGTGTAAACCATCCTGATCTGTAAAACGTCAAGAGATACAAACTATGGCAGCTTTCCTAGTGTTCATTTAGCAGGGTATCATGAAACTTTAATCAAATGCACCAAAGGTACTAACTATGTTTTGGAAACCCCCAGAAGTCCGCCTTGTTAGCAGCCTCGGGACACAAGAAGCGTATTAGTCTGGAGAACCTGGGAATATTCCTCTAAAGCTCGGCTGGTTTTTCTTTTCTGCGTGCAGTGCATAGCACTTAATGTTTGCATGCGTTCGGTGTGCAGATTACGTGCGCTGTGGGGCAGACAATGTATGGCTGTGGTAGAAGCTGTAGAGCGTCACGTGAAATTTAAGAACATTGAGGTGGCATTTGGCTTCCTTTGTATCTGTGCCGCCACCGCTACGAACAGAAGCTGACAATGCACCCATTACGAAAGCGGTAATACAGGAGGATGAATTCTGTCGACCTGGCATAAGTACTATGACCGCAACGCTGCGCGGAAACGGCAAGAGCTGCCCAAGGGGTGACCGACACGAACCGACAGTAGCCCGCAGTGTGGGGCTCAGCCTGAGAAAGCATCTCTAACGCGTACCCGCCATCCTAGCCACCATAGACACGTGCGTTTGCACTACACGAGTTCCAAACTACAGGAGAGAAGACCTTTGTAGGTACGAGCTTGATGAAGCATGTCAAGCTACAACTGTAAAAACAGAAAAGCCCGGTGCGCTACAACCTGTCCCTGGGTAATAGACGAAGCAAGCAACGGACGGAAGGTGGGAAACTCGAGGTGCGTGCTGACGAACAAACTAGTACGAGAGGATTTGATATTTGCTTCAGAAATTTTCGTCCCAAAATTCAGGCCAGGTGTCGGCCATTCCGAGGCACGGAGATCTTGCATGATATTTCCTTTGTGCGATAGTGGCCCCAAATACAGGACAGCGTTTGACGCCGCAACTGCGAAGCTGGAGGTAAAAGCGGTTGTCACGCATACGCAAGTCTCACTGAGCTTCAAAACCGCGCGCAGCTCTGTACCCGCGAGGGATCTGCTGGTGCTGCTGGTCTCTCCACACGTAGAGGGCTACAGCGGCAGGATATATAAACAATTTTCATCGCGTCATTATGTCATGCTCGCTTGCTTGTGAGCCACAGAAGTATGTGAGCCTGAATGTAAACGCCAGTGATTGTAGCAGGAATGCATAAGATACCGTGATATGCCCCCCGCCTACAGTGTAAACTTTTTTCAAGTAGCCAGCTAGAAGAGCCAGGAGTGGCGTAGTACATCTCGAGACATTGCTGCGATCAGCTCCCACAAAGTGCAACGTGACCTTCGGACGGGGATACACGTAGTCGGATGACGGACAGCACTGCGTATGTTGTGTGGCATTTGGACCAGCATAGTTGCGTATGGTACGAAAAAGCCCCTGACGTCACCGTACACAACTGCTTTTCAACGCACTTCTTAGGCCACGGACTTGAACAAGATGCCCACTGTCTGGAGCGTTTTGCTTTGCTCAAAAATGGTGGGTGAGGAAGCAGTACTTTGTCGTACTAAGGCACGAAAGCTGTGGTAACTCTCATGAATGTGAGAAATGGAGCCTTAACGTGCCTGCCGTTCACAGACTGAAACGACGAGACTTTTTTCATGTGTTCGAAGATGCAAGAGAAGGAACTCGACTGAGGCCTGTACATCTGCTATGCGCTAGTGTATATGCAGTCCCTCACCACGTTGAAGTACCTACAATAGGACTTGTGCGCCTGTTTTGAACAAGGCGTCTTCGACGAGCACACAGCCTTTCTTGGCCCGACTGGTTTAGAGGATGAGCGCACGATAATATTTGCGTGTACAATAGTGGGATGCGCAGGTAACAACAGACAGTCTACTGCAAGGAAAATGTACCGCAGGCACAGGCAGCTTGACGATATTTTTAGGGGACATTTGGGGGGACATCGGTCGTGGAAACGTTTGAAGTGGCTTTGAGTTAGGGAGTTGTAATTTCGAGCGCCCTAGCAGGGGAACTGATGCGCGAGTGCAAGCAGCGCGGCCCTGCGATTACCTGATTATTAGGCACTTCAAGGATAGCGGTTCTACTCTCGGATGCTAGGAATACGCGGAGAGTCCTTTCTGTCGGGTGCGAGCGAAGTACGAGTGTGCACAATGATCTTAGGTGCATACGAACGGTATACCGTCGACGCTGCAACTGCGCTGCTGAACACAAACGCCACGTTGCGTTGTTTTGAGGACTCTACCGCAAAAGTTGGACCGTCTACAAGGTAGAATCCGGGCAACGTACGATGAAAGGGACATGTCTTGCTTTGGCATGCAGAAGGTTCACGCCGGGGTCGGTATCAGTACTTCCCTACGGCCCACACCGGCAGCGAGTCACGAGTAAAAGCACACCCACAGTGCCCGAGATGTCTAAAAGTAACCGACTCCTTCTTCAAAGGGTGTGTCGAGCAGAGCTCAGCTGTACACTCTCTTATTATAGCACACAGGCCTTTCCGTAGCTTTCTAATGGCAGGCAACTCGTTCGCACGCGGCACACCATTGCTTGACGCCGCAGAGGTGGAGCGCGCTGGCAAGCTCCTTCAATTGTGTCAGGGCGTATGGGAGTGCCTGGATTTTTTTAACTCGCACATCGAAAAGCATCACTCTGAAAATCCGCTAATATCGGAGAAAGCAATTTCAGACCTATCTGGGTGCCCGAAAAAAGCTGAGTAGCACCCTCAACTGTAAGAATGTCCCAATGCACACCCCTGACCATAGAGTCAGCCTGCTGGCACGAACACATCTGTTTCCTCAGACGCGGGTGTGTGACGGTTTCTGTGAGAAAAATATGTGTCCATCGGGTTTGCCTCAGCTGTGTGCGCGCAGAAAAATATAGAAGGCGGCTTGTATGTTTCCGTATCGAGGATCACGCGTGACAGGTATTAGTCGTAGGGTCACCCTGCTCAACTGAAGGGCGTTGGCAGTTGTGCACCGTATTCTTCCTGTGCTGATCTCTGTTACTATATTCAGAGAAGAAACTGGCAGTGGATATGATGCACTACCTTGAATTCTTCAATGGGACGTCTTTCAACCTTCTCTTTGCCAAGGTCTAGCATGCAGTGCAAGGAGTAACTTCTCTACGTAGCCAGGGGTAAGATATCATTCCGGAAGCATGCAACAGAAATTCCTTAAAGTATTTTGATCTGTTGCATCCTCTTCGTTCTCCCCCGTCAATGCCGGCTGCGCACTCCTGCGTGACTTGCTATCAGAGCATGCGTGTGCTAGTAACATTCTGCTAAACCCACAGATTAGCGCACTACTTTACTACAGTCAAAGGGCTGGTGCCCGTTTTGAGTCCGCGGCATCATTGAATGCCGCAGGGTACAAAAACTTGAGCTGCAGCTCCCTATGTTGCAGCGCATGTCCTTAGCTCCCCTTGTAGTCCTCAGTCTCTAGAATACGACGATGCTTGCCAAGTGTACATGGATTGAAAAACCGCAACGGCTCACGTAGAGTACTGGCCGGCTTTTCCTGCTTGGGCGGAATAAATCGAGCTAGGTTCATTTAATGGTAGCGTTCTGCTGTACGATGTATGCACCTCTATGCGTCTTTCCCTGCGTTGCCAAAAAAACTCCTTTTGTGACAAACGCAGTAAGGCTGTATTGTGGACAGAAGATTGTCGTGTTAGAGAGCTGGCGGTCTGGTGCCAGGCAGATAGGCTTCTCTTTGCGGTAAAGCATAGCAAGACGTGACGAGCCTCTGAGGAGGCTTTCAAGTGCCTTATGTATGCTGGCCTGCAAAATCCCGGACAGAGAAAACGCATGCCCCCGTGTACTGACAGACGAAAGCGGCGAGGCACTGAAGAATAGGACTGTGTAATTTCATTCACAACAACAAATAAAATTGCATATGGGCGTGCAACGAGCATAGAAAAAGTTTGTGGGCTAGATGCATCAATCGACTGCAAGTCTCTTGAGTCAGAAACAAATGCATGAAGACCCGTAGCTACATGAAAAGAGACCACTCATTCAGTAACAGCGTAAAGCACAAGCATTTTCGATGGCTCAGTTGCGAAAACGGCGGTTTACCAAGCTCCAGGGGCAGGTGATGGGGCGTCAAAAGTAATAGATGAGAAATTTGGATACTCCGGATTCTAGAAGCAGTTTCGTCCTTTGTAACAAGTGCACATAACAGTCTCTCAAATAAATCGTACAGTGTAGACTAATGTACGCCACGCTGAGACACTCACAGATGGAACGAAGACACAGAAATCCTTGCAAATACTGTGTCTCGTACAGCCATGCGATTCAGAGCATATCACGCATCAGGGTTGCGGCGTTACGGGAGCTTCGCGGATTGTGTGTTTCCAGATGAATACGAATACTGACATTTAAACTTTGCGGGCACTTTTTCAGTGCTTCCTGCAGACACGAGCTGGTAGCGGCATCACTTGCGGTAACATTGCCCGCTGAATGCAGTATCATCCGGCAGTACCACATCTGTGAGAAATGCACACGCTGACCAGATATCTTTCGGTATAGTTCTAGTCAAGTGGATAAGAGGCGATGCTTTCAATCTCCCTAAGGGAGATTCTACTTGTCGCCGCTTCTAGTTAGGGCTTCTCTCCTGCTCAGTAAATACTGATTTTTTTCGTTGGATATTCAATTCAGCTACGACATCACTATGCTCACAAATAGACACGACCAAAAGGTGAGATGAACGTGATGGAAACACTTGCTCGCAGCACCATTTCCCCACGCCTATAGCACGAACTTATATTCCTGGGCAAAAACCCGTAGAGACCCACGAAGACGACTCGTCCTCTTCATTGGGGACCGCAGATACCAAAGCTGAAGAATTTTGGTTTCAGCAAGCGTGTCCCATGGCACATGCGGTACAAAAGCACGCTTGCGCGGAGAGCCTACCAAGGAATTTTAAAAAGTGAATATGTGTTTGTGGCAGGCTCTAGGGCTGCTAGAGAGTTCGGCTAAAACAGACGGACCTTAGCGGATCTGATTGCGATTTGGTGCGGAGCTGACGTGGCTGGAGTGCTGCACAGATAATGCACAGCGTTGATCATAGTGTAGAAATAATGCAGAAATTATGGCTGTCAAACATACTTTTTGGGTTAATTGAGCGGCTGCTGCAGTGCAATAAGGCCTGCGTCAGGCGGGTAGACATCCAGGGGTTTACTCAACCGCTGTCATGAAGCGTGAGAAGGCTGGCCAAGCAGAATGTTTGACGCACACTCTTTGGACCTGACGTGTGCGCGAAAGTACAACGTGACTTGCTTTGGCTTTCACAAAAAAGCGCCGACAATTTCTGCAGCCCATTTCCAGTTGTTGACGTATCATTAGCTCGATCGTATCAGGCTGGTAGGGTGCACTGTCCACCTTCTATCGTAATGAATCCGCCGGTTTGCCACGGCGCGAGGAAGGAGGCGTCCGCATGCCAGTGAGCCTGGCTCAAAGTGCAGTGTGCGGATCTTGTGAGGCTTCAGTTTAGAGGTGTCTCTAAAACGGTAAATCTCCATCCCGGGTTGAGCTCGCATGTGGGGAAGATTATGCTTGTCAAACCTCCTTTGCACCGCACGTGGACCGGTAGGATCTGACCAAGACACCTGAGAGTCACGCATGAAGGAGGCTGGGCCCTTCCACACCTTTTCTCACGCAGCGGTTCACCTATACATGTTCAACCTTCTCCATTGTAGGAGCGAAGCTTTTGCCCTCTTCAGCTGCAGAAGTGGATGGTAGGTTCGCGGTCCTACGAACAAGATCGGGCTAAAGACATTCCTTGCATGGAAGCATTCCTCATGATATCTAGTGTTAACAGATCTACGTAAGCATGCCAAAAATGCCTAGCGCATACGTGCTGCTTAAGCTATGATCGCCACCAGCAGGCCATAAAACCAAACAAAATGTTGTGGCAACTCTCAACCACGGTCACCTTCGCGTGATTGTCAATACCTGATGTTGTTCTTCTTGAGGCGCCCCCCAAAAGGCTGAATTCATAGCACACGCCAGCTAGGGAGACAAGGCTTTCCATCGTGGTCTTGGGGTGCTCGTGGTCCGCGCGCTTGCCTAGATGCACTTACGCTACCAAAACCGATCTTACGTGCAACCGACGAAATGCATGAGTATTTGATACTGAATCCGGCGACAGCGCCGGGCAGCAAGAGAGCTTGCTGCGCTCCTAATGCACACTTGCTTTGGTTTCGACGCTGCCGTGCATCTGCCGCACTTGAATATGATCCTTCGCGTTTCAGCAGGACTCTGGCGCAATGCATCTTACAGGTGTATTATTTGTTGACACTGCGAATAGGTAGGCGATATATGCAGAAGAAGCCACCACGGCGCTGACGCTGCCAGATCCGATGCCTCTGAAGTCGCTTGCGGGAAGTCCACCAACCGTCATGTGTTTGTTGAAATGCCGGTGTAGACGCAGTATCTTGCCTATAAAGCTCACGGTAGCCAGGCATCGCTTGACTGTACGTGCCATTCATAAACCATCTTGAGTCAACAGTGTGCTGAAAAGGGTTGCGGATTTGCAATAACGCTTATATGGGGATCTAGAAGCGCAGAGTAGATAGTAAACGTACACGACTCATCCACTGTAAGAAAATGGAAGGAAAAAGCAGACTTTACCCTAGAGACAGTCTTTAGTGTACAGTAATCTAAGTCGCTAATAACAAAACGATTGCAAACGATTTTTCAGCGACTTCCGCAGAGGTCACACAGACCCCAGGGCACTAGACAAGACACAGCAGGGGCCATTGAGGAGGATTCCCGGCAAGGGGCGATCAGGCAAGAGCTTTGCACTTGAAGCTCATGGACTAGTGGAGTTGGTAACAAGTGAAAAGGCCGAATGAATTTTGCGCCCAGACTACAGAATGATACGCTGATGCCCAGCAGAGGCATTTTCACCCAAGGCGAACAGTGTTTTGGAAGCTGTATTCAGCACAGTGAAGGATCTCCTGAAGACGTACGTGTACACAGTGTAGTGGCTCCTCTGAGTGATTGTTTGAAGGGGCGAGCGGCTGACAGTGACGACACTTTCCAAGGAACGGCAGACAATCAAGGGTTCGAAAGCGACTATCGCCGACACAGGAACTCGAAAGGTTCTTCAGCTTGTCCGAAGGTACCCTCCTTGCAAGCATATCACTCTTTTGCGGAACACGTATCTGAATGACAGAAGACTAATACCATCGAGAAAGATGCTGTAGAAGATTGGAATCAAACAGCAGTGCTGCTGAGCTTCCACAGCAGTACAAAACAGATGCATCGCCATGACAAATACCAGTGGGGAAAGCTTTTGCGTTGCTTACCGTATTAGACCGTCTCAACACAGTGTGTACGAGGACCCCAGTACCTCGACTCCTATGCGGAACGAGATCGCACCACGTGCTGCGCTACTCAGTAAGCGAGCGTAACTGTCAGACAAAAAGCAGCGCTTACAAGAGAAATCGTCTTTCGCCTCTTTATAGGAGCCGCAATGCTTGTAAGCAGCAGCAAAACGTCTTTCTGCTGTTTGCGACGGACTGCATTTGTGAAAGCGTTGCTCCCGCATCACATGTGCGGGTAGAGCTGCTCAAGCGTGCGATAAGAAACAAGCGAGAATAACTCTCGCTATAGACTTTTGCAGAGGCTGAAAATTAACTTGGTATTGATGTCTGTTACCGTGCGCCAGTTTAGGAGGAAGAAGAGCCGGTCTGGCTACGTATGCAGAGAAGCGGATTGCTAACGCCAGACGCTGCGAGCATTTCGCTTCGCTCTTGCGACCGTTTTTGTGAGTTTGTTGCTTTGAAGGGGAATAAACAGATTTGTCCGCATGGTATGTGTTAGGCAATCAGTCTGTAACGAACGAGCTTTTCTCGCATGTCTACTCCAGCCACTAGCTGGCCAGCTCATCCAGGAGCTTTTACTGAGA